>NC_069509.1:94538818-94561318 GCF_027579735.1 Bombina bombina
AATAAACCTAACACTAAGCCCCTGAAGATCTTCCTACCTTATCTTCACCATACCAGGTTCACCGATCGGTCCTGGCTCCAAAATCTTCATCCAAGCCCAAGCGGGGGCTAGACATCCATCATCCGATGGCTGAAGAAGTCCAGAAGAGGGTCCAAAGTCTTCATCCTATCCGGGAAGAAGAGTAGATCCGGACCAGCAACCATCTTCTTCCAAGCGGCATCTTCTATCTTCATCCGATGAGGACCGGCTCCATCGTGAAGACCTCCAGCGCGGACCCATCTTCTTCCGACGACGTCCAACTGAAGAATGACGGTTCCTTTAAGGGACGTCATCCAAGATGGCATCCCTCGAATTCCGATTGGCTGATAGGATTCTATCAGCCAATCGGAATTAAGGTAGGAAAATTCTGATTGGCTGATGGAATCAGCCAATCAGAATCAAGTTCAATCCGATTGGCTGATCCGATCAGCCAATCAGATTGAGCTCGCATTCTATTGGCTGATCGGAACAGCCAATAGAATGTGAGCTCAATCCGATTGGCTGATCTGATCAGCCAATCGGATTGAACTTGATTCTGATTGGCTGATTCCATCAGCCAATCAGAATTTTCCTACCTTAATTCCGATTGGCTGATAGAATCCTATCAGCCAATCGGAATTCGAGGGACGCCATCTTGGATGACGTCCCTTAAAGGAACCGTCATTCTTCAGTTGGACGTCGTCGGAAGAAGATGGGTCCGCGCTGGAGGTCTTCACGATGGAGCCGGTCCTCATCGGATGAAGATAGAAGATGCCGCTTGGAAGAAGATGGTTGCCGGTCCGGATCTACTCTTCTTCCCGGATAGGATGAAGACTTTGGACCCTCTTCTGGACTTCTTCAGCCGTCGGATGATGGATGTCTAGCCCCCGCTTGGGCTTGGATGAAGATTTTGGAGCCAGGACCGATCAGTGAACCTGGTATGGTGAAGATAAGGTAGGAAGATCTTCAGGGGCTTAGTGTTAGGTTTATTTAAGGGGGGTTTGGGTTAGATTAGGGGTATGTGGGTGGTGGGTTGTAATGTTGGGGGGGGGTATTGTATGTGTTTTTTTACAGGCAAAAGAGCTGAATTTCTTGGGGCATGCCCCGCAAAGGGCCCTGTTCAGGGCTGGTAAGGTAAAAGAGCTTTGAACTTTTGTAATTTAGAATAGGGTAGGGCATTTTTTTATTTTGGGGGGCTTTGTTATTTTATTAGGGGGCTTAGAGTTGGTGTAATTAGTTTAAAATTGTTGTAATATTTTTCTAATGTTTGTAAATATTTTTTATTTTTTGTAACTTAGTTCTTTTTTATTTTTTGTACTTTAGTTAGTTTATTTAATTGTATTTATTTGTAGATATTGTATTTAATTAATTTATTGATAGTGTAGTGTTAGGTTTAATTGTAGATAATTGTAGGTATTGTATTTAATTAATTTATTGATAGTGTAGTGTTAGGTTAATTGTATGTAATTGTAGGTATTTTATTTAATTAATTTATTGATAGTGTAGTGTTAGGTTTAATTGTAACTTAGGTTAGGATTTATTTTACAGGTAATTTTGTAATTATTTTAACTATTTTAGCTATTAAATAGTTCTTAACTATTTAATAGCTATTGTACCTGGTTAAAATAAATACAAAGTTACCTGTAAAATAAATATTAATCCTAAAATAGCTACAATATAATTATAATTTATATTGTAGCTAAATTAGGGTTTATTTTACAGGTAAGTATTTAGCTTTAAATAGGAATAATTTATATAATAAGAGTTAATTTATTTCGTTAGATTTAAATTATATTTAACTTAGGGGGGTGTTAGTGTTAGGGTTAGACTTAGCTTTAGGGGTTAAAAAATTTATTAGAATAGCAGTGAGCTCCGGTCGGCAGATTAGGGGTTAATGTTTGAAGTTAGGTGTCGGCGATGTTAGGGAGGGCAGATTAGGGGTTAATACTATTTATTATAGGGTTATTGAGGCGGGAGTGAGGCGGATTTGGGGTTAATAACTTTATTATAGTAGCGGTGCGGTCCGCTCGGCAGATTAGGGGTTAATAAGTGTAGGCAGGTGGAGGCGACGTTGTGGGGGGCAAATTAGGGGTTAATAAATATAATATAGGGGTCGGCGGTGTTAGGGGCAGCAGATTAGGGGTACATAGGGATAATGTAAGTAGCGGCGGTGTACGGAGCGGCAGATTAGGGGTTAATAATAATATGCAGGGGTCAGCGATAGCGGGGGCGGCAGATTAGGGGTTAATAAATATAATACAGGGGTCGGCGGTGTTAGGGGCAGCAGATTAGGGGTACATAAGGATAACGTAGGTGGCGGTCGGCAGATTAGGGGTTAAAAATTTTTAATAGAGTGGCGGCGATGTGGGGGGACCTCGGTTTAGGGGTACATAGGTAGTTTATGGGTGTTAGTGTACTGTAGAGCACAGTAGTTAAGAGCTTTATAAACCGGCGTTAGCCCAGAAAGCTCTTAACTACTGACTTTTTTTCTGCGGCTGGAGTTTGGTCGTTAGATTTCTAACGCTCACTCCAGACACGACTCTAAATACCGGAGTTAGAAAGATCCCATTGAAAAGATAGGATACGCAATTGACGTAAGGGGATCTGCGGTATGGAAAAGTCGCGGCTGGAAAGTGAGCGTTAGACCCTTTAATGACTGACTCCAAATACCAGAGGGCGTTAAAAACCAGCGTTAGGAGCCTCTAACGCTGGTTTTGACGGCTACCGCCCAACTCTAAATCTAGGCCTAAGTGATTAAAACCAAAATTATATATCACATGTAGGAAGTTTCACATAAATGTGTGCCATGACTTTAACTCTATCACTGTTTAGCTCTGTTTGTATATAAAGTTATAGTGAAAAAATATCAATACCTTGTATGGGCGTATCACGGTTGGCCTTCATGAATTAAGCTTTCTAAACAAACAGACATTATGTTGCTACAAGTATTCTGTAAACTCCTGACAGAGATATCATCTTTTTAAGTACCAATGTTAAAGCTACAGTGAAAGCGTAACCAGCATTATTCAGCCCACAAGAGATACAATCCCAAAAAACAAGTACAACAAACCTTATCCAGAAGCCATATTCTCAGCGTTCCGAGACGCCACTCTGAGCCTGCATGTATACAGCACAGGCGTAAGGCTGACTGAAAAACCCACTGCAGCTTGATTAGCTACGACGTCACACTCGTCATCAAAGGGACGTGCTCAAATGATGCTAATACAGTGATGAGTACACAGAAAATATTTGGCAACTTTGTTTTGCCCAAAAAACTTTTTTTTTATAACATTACCACATTCTGTCAGTGTCGCTTAACACGCAGACATAACCATTCTTCTTCGTTTACATAAAATAACTATTGTTACATATAGTGCCACCTCAAATCTTGGGCTCCAATCTGTGCTCTTAAAATGCAACAAAATAATCACAAAATCTACAGACCTAGTCCGGAAAAAGAGTATATCCAATTGTTTCAAACCTGAACTGCATATACCCAACTTGTCCTGTGAACCCATGTACATCTATCAATTAAAAGGGACACTCAAGTTAAAATTAAACTTTCACAATTCAGCTAGAGCATGCAATTTTAAACAACTTCCAATTTACTTCCATTAAAGGACCACTCAATGCAGCAGAATCACATAATTAACAAGTACATAATAAAAAGACAATGCAATAGCACCTACTCTGAGTTCCAAAGAAGCAGTAGATTTTTAAATTATACATTTTTTTTCTCCCATTTTCCGGCACCCTGTATCATGTGACGGCCATTAGCCAATCACTGACTAGTATACATATACCCTGTGAGCTTGTGCACATGTTCAGTAGGATCTTGTTCCTCAGATAGTGTGAATATCAAAAAAGACTGTGCAAAATGTGATAATGGAAGTAAATGAAAAATAGTCTTTAAACTGCATGCTCTATCTGAATCATAAAAGTTTATTTTGACTTGTGTTTCCATTTAACTATTATCCATTCTCTGAGTAAAACATAGATTGAGTACCTATTGTAAGGACCATATGGTAAAAAACACATAGAAAGGAACATTGTGGTGTCTATGAAATATAGGGGAGGCATGTGATCTTAAAAAAGTATACCTAAAAACACACAGCCCGATAGTTAATAAAATAAAGGAGTAGTCTAAATGGGTATTTAGCCCCTTAGGGAACATAGTGCCAATCTATAATTCAGTTGAACCGCTATTTTCAACAATTCCTCCTACCTTCTCATCATCGCTACCATATGACCACTATCTACAAAATGTCGGCCCACCGGTTGGTCACTAAATCCCTTCTTGAGGGCTGCCCTAATAGCACTTTTGTGGTTTGCTAGCTGTTCCCTGAAAGTGGTACACGTCTTACCCACATAAAAGTTCCTACATGGGCAAATAATTACATATATGACAAAATCAGATGTACATGTCAATCTGTGTCTGATTGTATATTTTTTGGAATTAAATATATGGCTAAAGGTATTGCCATATAACATGATGTTGCATGTAACACAGTTTCCACACTTAAAACACCCTTTTTGCCCTTGGGAAGTCAAGTTTTATGTTGCCATCCGAATATCATTTTTTACCAATATGGTGCAGAGGCTTTTGCCTCTCTTATACACCATACGAGGAGGTTCGGTTTCCCTAAAGGGCAATGTGGGGTCTTCTGAAAGAAGCGACCAATTTTTTGTTAGCACTTTTTAAACCACAGAACTTTCCAGGTGTATAAGTATTTTAAACATTCAAAGCAGTGTTGTCTTGTTTTTGTATTCTACTGTTAAGGATAAGTTGTTTTTGATCCAAATGACTAATTTAAGACCAACCTTTCTCAATATCATTTGCTCTATAACCTCTTGATAGGAATTTATCCTTCATGAGATTAAACTGTAATAGTTTGTTTTCATCCTAAGTATTATTGTGTATGACCCTTAAAAGTTGGGATTTTAGAATCCCCATTTTCAGCCGTGGAGGATGATAGCTCTGAAATTGGCGTTTTGAATATAGTTTAGAGTTTAACACAGGTTTTTTTTGTAAATACAGAGATCTAAAAACTGAATCTCAGTATAATTGAATTCCATTTTGAATTGGACATTGGGTAAGTTTTTGTTTAACATCTCATAACATTCCACAAGCTCTGTTTCACTATGAATAAAAAAATCTATGTACCGTAGGTAAAACAAAATATTTGGATTACATTCATGGAATACAAATCTGTCCTCATACCAAGCCATAAAAATATTTTCATATGCTGGGATCATAGGATACCCCATGGCAGTGCCAAGCAACTGAAGATAATAGTTGTCCTCAAACCTGAAATAATGATGTGTCAAGCATATAAGCAATAGCTCTATAATAAATTCAACAGGGGACCCAGCATACTCTTTGTCCAGACCCAATTTTTTCCTTACTGCCTCAAGACCCAAATCATGGAGTATGATAGTGTACAGGCTGGCCACATCAAGAGTGACAAGTATTATCTGTTTAGGGAAGACTTTGGTGTTAAGTAACTTAATTAGTTCAATTGAATCTAACATTTTTTGTTCTTCTTAACTGTTTCCTGTAAGTGAAAATCCACATATTGGGCAATACTTTGATAAACAGATCCAATAGCTGAGACTATGGGGCATCCCGGGGGTCTAAGAGAATCCTTATGTATTTTAGAAATTGTATATATAAAAGGATATTTAGGGTGGTAGTTACTAAAAACTTGTGGATGGTCTCATTTATATAGCCTTTCTGTAATGCCATTAGAAGGATCATATCCAGTGTGCATTTATAATCAAAAGTGGGATTCTTGGTAACACTGCATAGGCTTTTTTTTTCACTGAGTTGATTTAGCACTTCTTCTCTATAATATTTATGGTCAAGAATCACTATAGCCCCGCCCTTGTCAGCAGATTGAATCACGATCAATTTGCATACGAAGAGAGAAGCGCTCTACCAGGAACGAACAACAGCTCAGTGGCTTGTTCTATGGCGATTTACCACCCGGAAGCAGCCTCTTTCTGGGCTGGACTGTACTGTGAAGTCAGGATCAGACTGATATGCTTCAGGAAAGTTCTTCTCTGTGAAAGGCACATGTTGAGCAAAAAGAGGCTGCTTCTTGGGTGGTAAATAGCCATAGAACAAGCTATTATGCTATTGTTCGTTCCCAGGTTGAGCGCTTCTCTCTTTTTATTTATGCAAATTATGACACTTTGGGAAGTCTCCTTAAGTGTGATGCGGAAATCCAGACGTGGACCCGTTGCTCAGTGTGCCTAGAGGGATATGGCTGCACCTCACTGACGAGGCCCACAATAGGCCGAAACGTGCGTCTGAGGTTTTGCTGTTTCTCTCGTTCAGAGAGGGATTGCCTGGTATTTCGGGGCTGGACTGTGCTGTGAAGTCAGGATCAGACTGATATGCTTCAGGAAAGTTCTTCTCTGTGAAAGGCACATGTTGAGCAAAAAGAGGCTGCTTCTTGGGTGGTAAATAGCCATAAAACAAGCTATTATGCTATTGTTCGTTCCCAGGTTGAGCGCTTCTCTCTTTTTATTTATGCAAATTATGACACTTTGTTGAGCAAAAAGAGGCTGCTTCTTGGGTGGTAAATAGCCATAGAACAAGCTATTATGCTATTGTTCGTTCCTAGGTTGAGCGCTTCTCTCCTTTTATTTATGTGAATCACGATCAAGTTGTCATCACGGAGTGATTGTAGGGCTTGCCATTCTTGACCATTCATATTTTTCTTAAGTTTATTGGCTTTATCAAAACTAGAGCCGATTTCCCTAGTTTTAACTGCCGTTGAAATCTATTCAAGTCCACCTGCTTAGAAAACTCATACCAGTTTGGAGTGGGGACATAAATTGATACCCTTGTTAAGTAATGTTATCTATTGTTCACTAAGTGTCCTATTGATAAGGTTAATTATTACATTCTAATTTATTAGTTTCATGATTTTCTCATGGTACCCCCCCACCTTCTGACGTGGCTTCTATATCCACTTTATTGTGAACGTTTTCGAGCCTGACCGGCTCGTCCTCAGACAGACAAAACAACAACAATTGCATTTCCCACCACCAGGACTTAAATACCCAACCGTAATTTCGTGTGCGTTCTACACATTTGTCACGCCCCCAGGGGAGGAGGAGTAAAACAGCTGTGTCAGCGTAAAATCTGCAAAAAACAGAGTGTAATAAAAACATCAAACAGTATGATAGAATAAGTGCACAATAACAAGCCCAAAATGTAATATGCTGAACTAGATAAACAGGTCTGTTACCTGAAATTGCTTAAGAATAAACTGCCGTAGTGTGTTAACACCTGACAGAGATCGGTATACTACAGAAGAAAATACTTGGCACAAACCATATGAATATCAACGAATGTAATAAATCAGTTCAGCGTTTTATACTCAGAATATATAGAGCATTATGGACATGAAACTGTAACTAAAAAAGAACATAACAAACACCGTTGTTCATTTTCGGCGATGAATGTGTGAGTGTAACCATAGCAACGGTAAACAAGCAAGCAAGCACACAGCGGAACAGCGCTACAACACAATATCGGCTCCAAGTGTAGCAAAAGTTAATTAATTCAAAGGGGGAACAGATAACTTGTAACGGCTGGCAATATAGACCTTACAGAAGGCAACATTTTTGGTTGCACGGAGCTAAATAAAAGTATCAGCCAAGGTTGTCATGACAACTGCAAACTGCCAAACCAATATTGGTATACTTAGGGGCAACAACGACCTGTCATTATGTGACAGTGCGAGAAGGCATGTTAACCATGGGTGAAACAAACCAGTAAAATAGAAACAATGGGGCATGGTGACGGATTAGAAAAATTATCAATAAGAGAGCTGTACAGACTAGTCAAATAGATGAGGAGGTGGATATATATATATATATACTGATAAGTAGATAGTATAAAGATAACATTCTGTAGAATAGGAGAGAAAAAAATCATAACACCATTTATAGAATACAACTACTCAGGTTGGGGATATTAGTAATAAGCCTGGCAATGTACCAAAAAGTGGTGCCAAATAGTGCTTATTAAAAAATGCTAATGATCAATGATATTAAAAAATGGATAATGTGTTAGCAAAAAAAAAAAAAAAAAAAAAGATGGGTTTTTTTCATACAGGCCAATAATACATTGAATAGAAAGTGACTCTCAATAATCTATTGGTATCCCTCAAAGGAACACCTGCCAATCCAGGTAAACATTAAGTCCCTTTGGTGTCACTGTGTCAAGTTTGTACATCCAACGTGCCTCTCTTTGCAGTAATAGGTTGTTACGGTCCCGACCACGTGTCAGAGGGGGGACATGATCAATTATTGTATATTTCAACTCCGCCACTGTATGCTGGTGTTCAGCAAAGTGCCGTGCTACCGGCTGTTCTGAAGTCCCCTTCTTGAGGGCAGTGCGGATGGCTGACCGATGGTTTGCCATCCTGGTTCTGAGGTCGTCAGAGGTCTTGCCCACATAGTACAGACCACAGGTGCAGTGTAACAAGTACACAATGTAGGTCGTAGTACATGTAAGGCGAAACCTGTGTTTAAATGTCTGTCGTCTGTGTGGGTGTGAGAATGATGTTCCTGTAATTAATCCACCACAGGTAACACAGCCAAGACAACGAAATACGCCCATCTTTTTAGTGTCGAGCCAAGTGGATTGTCTATAGGCTTCAGTAGGATCAGTCTTGACTAAAAAGTCCCTCAGGGATCTTGACCAAGTCTGATAGAACATTACCGTTCACAGGATTTTCAACCCCCAGACTAGGTTTCAGAAGGGCAAGATCCCTGAGGGACTTTTTAGTCAAGACTGACCCTACTGAAGCCTATAGACAATCCACTTGGCTCGACACTAAAAAGATGGGGGTATTTCGTTGTCTTGGCTGTGTTACCTGTGGTGGATTAATTACAGGAACATCATTCTCACACCCACACAGACGACAGACATTTAAACACAGGTTTCGCCTTACATGTACTACGACCTACATTGTGTACTTGTTACACTGCACCTGTGGTCTGTACTATGTGGGTAAGACCTCTGACGACCTCAGAACCAGGATGGCAAACCATCGGTCAGCCATCCGCACTGCCCTCAAGAAGGGGACTTCAGAACAGCCGGTAGCACAGCACTTTGCTGAACACCAGCATACAGTGGTGGACTTGAAATATACAATAATTGATCATGTCCCCCCTCTGACACGTGGTGGGGACCGTAACAACCTATTACTGCAAAGAGAGGCACGTTGGATGTACAAACTTGACACAGTGACACCAAAGGGACTTAATGTTTACCTGGATTGGCAGGTGTTCCTTTGAGGGATACCAATAGATTATTGAGAGTCACTTTCTATTCAATGTATTATTGGCCTGTATGAAAAAAAACTATCTTTTTTTTTTTTTTTTTTGCCAACACATCCATTTTTTAATATCATTGATCATTAGCATTTTTTAATAAGCACTATTTGGCACCACTTTTTGGTACATTGCCAGGCTTATTACTAATATCCCCAACCTGAGTAGTTGTATTCTATAAATGGTGTTATGGTTTTTTCCTCTCCTATTCTACAGAATGGTATCTTTATACTATCTACTTATCAGTATATATATCCACCTCCTCATCTATTTGACTAGTCTGTACAGCTCTCTTATTGATAATTTTTTAAACCGTCACCATGCCCCATTGTTTCTATTTTACTGGTTTGTTTCACCCATGGTTAACATGCCTTCTCGCACTGTCACATAATGACAGGTCGTTGTTGCCCCTAAGTATACCAATATTGGTTTGGCAGTTTGCAGTTGTCATGACAACCGTGGCTGATACTTTTATTTAGCTCCGTGCAACCAAAAATGTTGCCTTCTGTAAGGTCTATATTGCCGGCCTTTACAAGTTATCTGTTCCCCCTTTGAATTAATTAACTTTTGCTACACTTGGAGCCGATATTGTGTTGTAGCGCTGTTCCGCTGTGTGCTTGCTTGTTTACCGTTGCTATGGTTACACTCACACATTCATCGCCGAAAATGAACAGTGTTCAGAATGCTCTATATATTCTGAGTATAAAACGCTGAACTGATTTATTACATTCAATGATATTCATATGGTTTGTGCCAAGTATTTTCTTCGGTAGTATACCGATCTCTGTCAGGTGTTAACACACTACGGCAGTTTATTCTTAAGCAATTTCAGGTAACAGACCTGTTTATCTAGTTCAGCATATTACATTTTGGGCTTGTTATTGTGCACTTATTCTATCATACTGTTTGATGTTTTTATTACACTCTGTTTTTTGCAGATTTTAAGCTGACACAGCTGTTTTACTCCTCCTCCCCTGGGGGCGTGACAAATGTGTAGAACGCACACGTAATTACGGTTGGGTATTTAAGTCCTGGTGGTGGGAAATGCAATTGTTGTTGTTTTGTCTGTCTGAGGACGAGCCGGTCAGGCTCGAAAACGTTCACAATAAAGTGGATCAACAAGAAAGTCCTTTGGAGTGCACTTTCTTCTACTTGCCTATATATATATATATATATATATATATATATATATATATATATATATATATATATATATATATATATATATATATATATATATATATATATATCTTCTTACCTCCTTTTTTTTAAAACATTGGTGGTTTGTTTTGAGATCTAGTTTGTACCATGCGTGTTTCTTTAGTAGTGGTGGTACCCGTGTAGGTACTTTCTGGTTCACTTGAGTCTCCCCCACTAGTATCTACAGTCAAGATATTCTGTTGTGTACGTTTATCCCTGAATCTTCTCCTATACCTCAAAGATTTACCACTCAACCAAGGATAGACTCTTTTTTTCCCTGTAGTCAGTTTCCACTACATGTAGCTTTTTGTTCTTAAAATTTATAAGATCCTGCATATATTTATCAAGTTGTGTTTTAAGCTTGGCTATCCAGTCCTCAATGTCGTCATTAGTTAGGCAAGATAGTTTCTCACTTTCCAACAACTCAATTTCTACTTTGGTGTTCTTTTTTCAAATTGTGTTACCTCCTCTATCACCAATAATACCCAATTCAAAGAACACTTATTTGCTATACAGCACCACTTTTTACAAAAGTCCACATTGTTTCGCCCTATGGTGGGCAAATTCTTAATGCGAAACCCACAAAGTATCTGTTTTTTCTTATAGTATTCTGCCAGGTAATTGGAATGTAGATTGTAATCAATTTCTTTCCTCTTCATATTTAAAACTCTGTGATATAAATTCAAAAGGAGTTTCTCCCATGACCGCTTTCACAGGCCAGTAGAATTCTTTCAGCATCTTCATCTGTGTAAGCAAAGAGTCCATCATCATCCTCTTTTTCAAGGACTGAAGTGGTATAAGTCCCAATTTGCATTTTAAATGTTTGAGTGTCCATTCTGATGAATCAACTCAGGAACCTCCCCCAGTGATATGCTTTTTACCAATTAAAAACAAAATGTAGACACCAAAAGCAGGACGGAGATGTTCGAGAATGTTCATTTTACTTTTGAGGGGGGTACAACGGCACAAACCACTCTGATTTGTATATTTATTCCACAGTCTCCATGCACTCACACTCTTGATTTTTGTATATAGCCCGGGTGTCTCCTCAAGAATATTCAGACAATTTAGCACATATGATGGCACTCACAGGTCTTGTATAATCGACAAGTGTTTTCTTTATTTAGACAAAATTTATCACATTACAGTCAAGTCGATGTTTCAGCTATTCCATATAGCCTTTATCAAGACCATCTACAAATATAACACAAAAAACAACCATATGTACAAAACAATCATCCATATATACACGGCAAAAACATACATGTAAATACTTGCTTATAATGAATTCCATCAATCCCCCACTGTGTCCTTAAATCCAAGACAAACATCATATTACTAAGTGATTAAAACCAAAATTCCATATCACATGTAGGAAGTTTCACATAAATGTGTGCCATAACGTGAACTCTATCACTGTTTTGCTTTGTTTGTATATAAAGTTATAGCGAAAATAATATATATATATATATATATATAGACCTCAAAGTAGTGCACTCTCACTTGCCAACCCAGACACAGACCAGGGTGCTTAACGGAATAAACAATCTGAATAAGAATAAGCACTCTCTGGATTTTAAACAGCAAATATTTATTCGGCAGTGACGTTTCGGGGCATTCACCCCTTCCTCAGACAACCCAAAATGTGAAACAAGCAGTGTTAAATAATGACTCACTCCCCTCCCCCATCAAATTTCAGCCAATCAAAATACATCCAAGAGTAGAGTAAATACTGCTCACGAACAGTAAGTTGAGTTGCAGTTATGTTATCAATAGTTTTTCGTGTACAACATATGAGATATAATCGAGCCACTGCTCATTGTAATAATAAGCCTAGTGAATACCTCATGTTTCAATTACAGTGTATAATATAAACAGGCAGATTTACTTTATGTTCTATATTTTGATGATATTCCATAGCCATTTACCACATTGTCACTGATACACTAGTACATGATATGATATATCGATATACTACACAAATGTTTTTTAACATTATACACTTTTGTTGACATTATACAGAAATGTAATTTTCTTTGGTTTAACATGCATCCCTTATTGGTTGCTTTGGATGTATTTTGATTGGCTGAAATTTGATGGGGGAGGGGAGTGAGTCATTATTTAACACTGCTTGTTTCACATTTTGGGTTGTCTGAGGAAGGGGTGAATGCCCCGAAACGTCACTGCCGAATAAATATTTGCTGTTTAAAATCCAGAGAGAGATTATATTTATATATATATATATATATATGTTACGGTTACCCTTAGTCTCGCTGAGAGATGGACCGCTTAGTAGCCTGGATTCCTATTGCTGAAGAGGGGAGAAACTGCTTTCCATAGTATTCTATATGAGTCTCGCAAATGTAGAATAATCCCCCTTAGCTGTAGTACAGCTAGGATACCCTTCTGCCCACAAAAACGAGTCAACGCTGCGATTGAGGGACAACCAAGAACTGAGGACTGGGATGCCCAGCCTGCTTTTTATTTAGGTTACATGCACACAGGGCACTCCCAGGGGGGGAAGCATAAAATCCCCCATCACACATTTAGACAAAGCCCTTGGACAGGCCACCGCAGATAACAAGTACACACAAGAAAACAATTGAGTCCTTCTTATCACCTAGCAGTGAATGCTTATCACAAACTTAATTACAGTACACAATATGCTAGGAAACCTGCCTCAGAAAATAGTTTTCTCAAAACTGAACAGAGTTAACCCTTTATGAAATGATACTTGTTACAGTTTTCTTGGAGCCCTTCTTAGGCGCTGGCTTGGCTGGTTCAGGCATTGCTGCTGGGAAATAAGTTTCTTCACAACAAAATAACTAATGCTTCTGTAACAGTGCTCCCTTTCTGTGGAACACTCTGGCAGACACGGTCTGACCCCTTTTCGGGGCAGACTAAGGCTGTCCAGACCGCTGGTTATGCGGGGCTGAGGTCGGTTTGTCTGGACAACCCGTCGGCGTTGCCATTCTGTTTCCCAGGTCTGTAAGTAATGGTGAAATTGAAGGGTTGCAACGATAAACTCCAACGTAATAGCCTGCCATTATCTCCAGAGACCCGGTTCAGCCACACCAACGGGTTATGGTCGGTGACCAGAGTGAACTCCTGCCCATATAAATAGGGAGTCAATTTCTTTAATGCCCACACCAAAGCCAAACACTCCTTTTCGACCGCTGCATAGCTGACTTCGCGGGGCAGGAGCTTCCGGCTGATGTAGGCAACTGGATGCTCCCCTCCATCTTCGCCTACTTGGCTGAGGACGGCTCCCAGCCCGAACATGGAAGCATCTGTGTGGACGATAAAACGTTTGTTAAGGGCTGGAGCCGCCAAGACAGGAGCGTTAATTAGAGCATTTTTGAGAGCCTGGAAAGCCGTTTCACAGTGGGGAGACCACAGGACCTGTCGAGGTAAGTTCTTCTTGGTCAAGTCAGTCAGGGGTTTGGCAAGTGTGCTGTAGTCTGGTACGAACCGTCTATAGTACCCTGCCGTGCCCAGGAAGGCTAGGACCTGAGTCTTAGTGATGGGGGTGGGCCAATTGGCGACAGCTTCTATCTTGGCCGGCTCTGGTCGCTGCTTTCCACACCCCACCCGGTGACCCAGGTACTGTACCTCGGCCATCCCAAAGTGGCATTTTTCTGGCTTCAGAGTCAGGCCAGCAGCCCGGATCTGATCCAGAACCATTCCTATGTGAGCTAAGTGGTCCTCCCATGACTCACTGTGGATCGCTATGTCGTCCAGGTAGGCGCAAGCAAAACTCTGGAAGCCATCCAGGAGCCTATCCACCAAGCGCTGGAATGTAGCTGGGGCATTCTTCATCCCAAACGGCATTACCCTAAACTGATATAAGCCGAATGGGGTGACGAATGCCGACTTGGGGATAGCCTCCGGGGCCAGGGGAATCTGCCAGTAACCTTTGCAGAGGTCAATAGTGGTCAGGTAATTTCCCCTGGCTATACGATCGAGTAGCTCGTCTACCCTGGGCATAGGGTAAGCGTCCGTCACGGTCTTTTCATTGAGCCTCCGATAGTCTACGCAGAACCGGGTGGTCCCATCTTTCTTGGGCACCAAGACAACTGGGGAGGCCCAGGGACTATCGGAGGGCTCAATTACCCCGAGTTGGAGCATCTCATCGATCTCCTTCTTCATTCCTATCCTAACTGCTTCGGGGATTCGGTACGGAGCCTGGCGCAAGGGAGCTTGTCCCGGAGTATCTACCTGGTGGGTGGTTAAAGTAGTGTACCCTGGCTTCGGGGAGAAGGTGAGGTGTTTGGACTGTAGGAGTTGGTTGAGCTGCTCCCTTTCAGTGGGGCTAAGTCGGTCTCCTATCTGAACCTGAGCCACTATACCTGTGGGGAGACTCTTTTCTAATAGGTCTGGAATGGGTAGACTGTCGGGGCCTTCCTGAGGGGAACAACATATGGCCGTCACGTTCTCTGGTCGCTCAAAATATTCCTTGAGCATGTTTACATGGAATGTCTTTCTAAGATTGTTGTCGTGGCAGCTAGCTATCACATAAGTGGTGTCTCCCCTTTTCTCTACGATCTGGTAGGGGCCCTGCCAGGACGCCTGCAATTTGTCTGTCTTCACCGGCTTAAGTACTAACACCTTTTGTCCTATGGTAAAGATTCTCTTTCGGGCCCCCCGATCGTACCATACTTTCTGTCTTCTCTGGGCCGACTGGAGATTAGCCCGCACGGATTTGGCTAATTGCTCCATTCGGTCCCTGAGTTCCAGCACGTATGGCACAATGGGGACACCGTCAGTCTCCATCTCTCCCTCCCAGTGCTCCCGGATCAGGTTTAGGGGTCCCCGTACCTTTCTTCCGTAGAGCAACTCGAAGGGAGAGAACCCTGTCGTTTCCTGGGGCACCTCCCGATAAGCAAAAAGGAGGTGCGGCAGGAAGCGTTCCCAGTCTCGGTATTCCTGAGTGAACGTCTTGAGCATTTGCTTGAGGGTCCCATTGAACCTCTCACACAGCCCGTTCGTCTGGGGGTGGTATGGGGAGCTCAGGAGGGACTTAATTTTGCAAACCTGCCAGAGTTGTTGGGTCAATTCAGCCGTAAATTGGGTGCCTCGGTCGGATAGGATTTCTTTTGGAAATCCTACCCGGGAGAACACCTGTACTAGTGCATTCGCTACCGTATCCGCTTGTATGTTGGATAGGGCGACAGCCTCTGGGTACCTGGTAGCGTAGTCCACTACGGTAAGAATGTAGCGCTTACCGGAGGGACTAGGGGTAGCCAGTGGTCCCACTAGGTCAATAGCAACCCGGCTGAAGGGTTCCTCTACAATGGGCATATTTACTAGATGGGCTTTAGGGTGATCGCCTCGCCTTCCTACTCGTTGACACACATCGCAGGTGTTACAGTAAGTTCTAACGTCGGCGTGTACCCCTGGCCAAAAGAACGTGTGAGTAATGCGGTGTAGGGTACGGGTTACAGCTAGGTGGCCTGCTAAGGGGATGTCATGGCCTATCTTGAGGATTTCTTGACGGTATTTGTGGGGCACTACCAGCTGTCGCCTACGCTGTCCCCTTTTCTCTGTCCAGCGGTATAGTTTCCCTTTTTCCCATAAGAATGTTTCATTATCTGCCCCGCCCCCTCCGGTCTCTGCTCGTTCCCGGTACTTTTGTAAGGTCGGGTCAGTCTTAGACTCTGTCTCGAAAGCATCTGGGGTGTCCCAGGGTATGGGGCCTAACATGTCAGGCAATGTCGGGGTAGGTCTTACCTGTGTCTCCCGCACTGGTGAGAGTTCTCGCTCCGTCCGGGCTTGGGCCCGTGTAGTCACTGGGTCCGCCTCGTTGTTGCATACTGGAGCATAGGCAGAAGTCATGGGGCCCAAATCATTGCCCAGTAGTACTTCGGCAGGTAAATTATCCATTATGCCCACGTTCACAGCCCCCTTTCCCGCTCCCCAATCAAGATGCACTTTAGCTGTTGGAATTTTGTACACATCCCCCCCCGCCACTCTAACGGCCACAGTCTGTCCAGATCGCTTGTGCTCCGGCACCAAATGACTCTGTACCAGCGTGATAGTAGCCCCTGTGTCTCTCAATCCCTCGGTAGATCGCCCCTCGAGCCATACCTTCTGCCGATGGTGCTGGCGGTTATCTGAGGCAGCATATACAGGGTCCGCCTCGTGAAGCGGCCCCAAATATTCCTCCATAGGGGCCTCTTGGTTAACACAGAGGGTCCGGGCCGGACGATATGCCCCAGAGGGGTAATTGTAATTCCTGGGTGTCTGGTGCATATTAAGGGGGCAGCTAGCCATGAAATGCCCTGGTTGCTTGCATCGGTGGCAAGTCGGTCTGGGACGCTCAGAGCTGTTATTGGGTGGTCCTGAGTGTCGGGCGGGCCCTGCGGGCACCGGGGCTCGGAATTCAGCACGAGGGGGTGCACGGTAAACCTCTCTGGGTTCGTGAAGACGGGAGTCATAATGTTCATCGGCCAATTTGGCTGCTTCTTCTAAGGTAGAAGGTCGCCTGTCTCGCAGCCATTCCTTCCCTTGCTGTTCCATGCCATTATAAAAATGTTCTAAGAGAAACAATTGTAAAATTTCCTCACCAGTCACCGCTTTACTTCCGCTCATCCAGTGATTTGCCGCTCTCCGCATTCGGTGCGCCCATTCCATATGGGTATCGTTAGGCTTCTTTTTCGTGCCCCGAAACTGTCGGCGATACGCGTCCGGAGTTACTGCGTACCGTCGCAACAGTGTCTCCTTAACTAGCTCATACTGTGTCACTTCCTCAGCACCCAGAGTACGAAAGGCTTCCAGGGCTCGCCCGGATAGTTTCCCAGACAATATCGTGGGCCACTCCCTGTTGGGAATCTGGTGCAGGGCACATTGCCTTTCGAAGTCCACCAAATATTCATCAATCCCTGTCTCGCTCTCTAGGAAGGGTCGAAATGCCGCATAGGGTATCTTGGGCCTCCCAGCATTTTCGACAGGGATGATTACCTGCGGGGCTTCAGCATTGCGGTGTGCGTTCGCTAGGTTGAGTTCGTGGGCTCGAGTCTCTCGTATATCCTTGTCCGCTTCCGCCATCAACTGCTGTACCAATTCCATGGAGGGGTTCGGCCCGTACAGTGAGAGCCTCTCCCGAACAATCCTGGTTTTTTCGTCACTAATCGTGGTCGGTGTTTCCGCCATTGTGAAGCTCTGATCCCGTTCGGTCAATTCTGCGATCAGCTCTCTCCTCGGCCGGTTGCTGGCGTACCCCCCTCTGCTTTCAAGTAAATCCTTTAGGGTTGTACGCTTCAATTTTTCGTAAGCGCTCTCCATCCGTTCTGTACCTCTCCTAGGAAATCCAGGAAAAATCCCACCGCTGCCGCCAAATGTTACGGTTACCCTTAGTCTCGCTGAGAGATGGACCGCTTAGTAGCCTGGATTCCTATTGCTGAAGAGGGGAGAAACTGCTTTCCATAGTATTCTATATGAGTCTCGCAAATGTAGAATAATCCCCCTTAGCTGTAGTACAGCTAGGATACCCTTCTGCCCACAAAAACGAGTCAACGCTGCGATTGAGGGACAACCAAGAACTGAGGACTGGGATGCCCAGCCTGCTTTTTATTTAGGTTACATGCACACAGGGCACTCCCAGGGGGGGAAGCATAAAATCCCCCATCACACATTTAGACAAAGCCCTTGGACAGGCCACCGCAGATAACAAGTACACACAAGAAAACAATTGAGTCCTTCTTATCACCTAGCAGTGAATGCTTATCACAAACTTAATTACAGTACACAATATGCTAGGAAACCTGCCTCAGAAAATAGTTTTCTCAAAACTGAACAGAGTTAACCCTTTATGAAATGATACTTGTTACAGTTTTCTTGGAGCCCTTCTTAGGCGCTGGCTTGGCTGGTTCAGGCATTGCTGCTGGGAAATAAGTTTCTTCACAACAAAATAACTAATGCTTCTGTAACAATATATATATATATATATATATATATATATATATATATATATATATATATATATATATATATATATATATATATATATATATATATACATACATACATACATACATACACACACACAAAAGAGATAAAATATGGTGCTACACAGTTGATCTAATACAAAGAGCAACAGTGCTGGCAGTCTCAATGAATAATATGAACCATAGTTTAAAAGGACAGGATTGAATAAAATATTTTCAATCAAAGAAGTACCAAGGCCGCACAGTTTTCTAAATGCTTTATTACTAAAAAATCATTACACAGAAATCCATCCCGAACACAGGACGTCTATTCTCCACCTGAGAAGAAGTACCCTTCCAAATGAAGTTATCACATTTTAATTATGAGTAGTGATCACTTATTCAAGTATGCTATATACCACTTTAAATATTTGTGTATTTGAAATTAACTGCCATCTAAAAGCGGGTGCATGGACTAAATGAAGCATCTGACGAAACCCTGGCCAAACCCCTTGGTATGAGGGGCGAAACGCATCATCAGCGGGCACACTATGAGTCACTAAAGGTGGTCACATTATCTGTCCAACTTATCAGATACACAGAGATACTAGTTTGCCACACAAGGTATTTGCACTGTGAGCAGTTACGTATTTGGATGGAAAGTTCAAGCCAAATCACGCAGATTACAATCGTCTGTCACGTGGACCATACTGATGCGCACAGAGAAGGTTCTGTGGCAAGTAAATGTGTTGAATGCAGCAATATGTATAAAGGAATACAGCATTAATTGTTATATGCAGAATGTTGTTATCCTATAAAAGAAGGATTTACTAAGGAACTGAATACTATCTAATACAGCTCACTACTTTTGAGAGTGTCTACTGTATAAGTGCAGCATACTTTACTTGTGTTTTTGGAGCGTGCAGTGGCACTAAGGACAAAAAGATTCTTTCACACAGCGCAGCTTCAGTCCCTTAAAATAAAAAAAAAAAAGAGACATTTAACTCTCTGCTATTTTTGGACACATTTTCTGGGTAGGTTGAAATACTGGACTATCTGTTTCAAACCCAAACACCTGGAAACTGATTGAGATTTGGGTGGAAAGCAGACCCCCTTCTGTTGTAGTAATTTGCCCCTAAAGTAAGGCATGAGATACTGAGTGCTTTCTTTACAATAATCTTTAGAGTTTAGTCAGTACCTCCCTTATAAAAAGTTTCATGCTGTGCCATAAAAAGGATTTTTGTCGTGTCTTGCAAGGATCTTGATTTCTCTGTACCTGAGTGTTAAAGGCGTCCATCAATAGCAGAAAATTGCTTTTCAGATACCGTAGAGATTATGGAGATATGATGAGACTTTACACCTGATAGCCATTAAGGCAATTTATTTTGAGTGTGCTGTTACCTGTTCTTATAAAATATGGGAACATTTAAGTGTTTCAAGATTTTAAGTTGATACTCTTAAAAATTCATACATCTGATGAAGAAAGTAACATAGGAAAAGTAACTTGTGAAATCAGATTGCAGTTAGATCTAAGAGATAGAGTTATTTTATATGTGCTTAAAGGGCCATAATCGTAAAAATAATTACATGCTCTATTTTTGATTACTCAGATGTGTAACTAGCACTGCTAATTGGATCAGCAGCAGTTTCTACTCAAGACCAGCAGTGCTCTGTGGGTACATTGTGGTACTTTTAAGCCTATCGACCCTACACTACTATGTGTTTAACCCCCACAAAGAGGTTAAACATATAGTGTAGGGTTGCTAGACTTAAAATGACATGTTCTAACAAATTAGAGCATGTCATTTCTTTTTTACTATGATGGCCCTTTAATATATAAGGGTTTAGGCACCAATCAGCAGCTAGCTCCCACTAGTGTAGGATATGTGCGTATTATTTTTCAACAAGAGATACCAAGCGAATGAAGCACATTTGAAAAGAGAAGTGAATTAAAGTCTCTTAAATTGACTTGCTCTATCTGAATCATGCAAGTTTAATTTTGACTTTCCTATCCCTTTAAGAATTTTTTTATATGTATGAAAAGTGCTACATTGACAGACACAAATCTAACATCTGAAATTGGGTTAGCTCATGTCAGGGTTTCATAGCTAAATGATAAAGATAAAAAGGTAGAGAATCTGAAAAGTATTTTTATTTAATGAAATACTAATTCCAATCATCAACATCATTTGTGAAATTTCTAAATGCAATCTTGTTAATTTGACTGACACATTTTGGAATTAAAGGGTTTTTTTTGGTTGAAAGGTTCCTGGTCCTATATGTTGATGTTTTTAAAACTTGCAGCATTTCTGTATTGATCTAATCTGTATAATTTAGAGGAGAGGTTGGAGAGACTTGACAGAAAACTCACATTTTATCAAAAGGCTTTAAAGGGACAGTCAAGTAGAAAAAAAAACTTTCATGATTTAAATAGGGCATGCAATTTTAAACAACTTCCCAATTTACTTTTATCACCAATTTTGCTTTGTTCTCTTGGTATTCTTAGTTGAAAGCTAAAACTAGGAGGTTCATATGCTAATTTCTTAGACCTTGAAGACTGCCTCTAATCTGAATACATTTTGACCACTAGAGGGCATTAGTTCACATGTTTCATATAGATAACATTGAGCTCACGTAAAGTGACCTAGGAGTAAGCACTGATTGGCTAAACTGCATGTCTGTCAAATGAACTGAAATAAGGGGGCAGTCAGCAGAGGCTTAGATACAAGATAATTAGAGGTAAAAAGTGTATTATTATAACTGTGTTGGTTGTGCAAAACTGGGGAAATGGGTAATAAAGGGATTATCTTTCTTTTTAAACAACAAAAATTCTGGTGTTGACTGTTCCTTTAAAGGGTTAGGGATATAAAACACTACATTTTTTTTACAATTCAGGCAGAACATACAATTTTTAAAAAAAGGTTCCAGTTTTCTTCTATTATCAAATTTGCTTAGATCCAAAGGCATTCTCTGCTAGATAGGTGTCTGAGCACTAAATGGCAGGAAATAGCACTTCCATCTGGTGCTATTGTAGATAACATTCTTGCAAAACTGCAAGTCTCTGTAAATTAATTACAATGAAACGTCATTGCAATATACATTCATTATTTATTTTACTTGGCTTTGCTCTAAAATACAATTGTTTGATTTAAAAGTCAAATTCTGAGAGGCTCTAATTTACATCTGGCAATAGCTTTTTGAGATGAGGTAAACCCAATAAGAGTGTTCAATTGGTGTATTCCTGGACTGCTAGTAAGACACTGACTTTTGCTTAATTCAAATCATGTTTTTTTTGTTGATGATTCCTGTACAGTGGTAATTTGTTTATATACTAAGTGCATATGTGAGAATTGGTTATGCTCCCCTTTAACTCAGCTACTCCCATACCACTGTAACTGCTGCAAACACTACTCAATTCCTCTGTACTGCTTAATTTCCCATCCATATACTTCAGTTTTCTGCTCATATTTTCAAAACATTCTCTTTCCCTGCTAACAAATATTTCTGCAGTGCTATGATGCTATCCTATGATTGCCCCCATAAAAAAAACGTTGTTTCCAAGCTTGCATCTCACATTGATTTGTGTCACACATCAACCTTAAACTTATGTCTATTATTTATTCAGTTAATACCCCCTACTGGTACCCTTATTTACCATTATCCATACAATTCATCTCACCACTGCTTCTCACATTTAAAGTCCTGTCTTCTTTGACTTTGTTACCCCTTATTCAGCTAATATCTATTGACATGTAAGTATATTGTACCCTTTTTATATGTAAGCAGGACTCAACTGTTCTATTAGCATCAAGCTACATTTCCCTTCTCAATCACTCGCAGTTCTTGTATTCTCTTGCGTGTGTGTGTTGGGGGGGGGGGGTCTGACTGGCAGTAGAGGAGGAGCACACATAAGGTAACAGCTATTCAGGCAGTGGTGAGAAGGCAGAAGAGCTAACATGAGTGCACATTCTAAGCTGTGATGCTGGGCTTACAGATTGCTACC
>NC_069509.1:94566318-94596318 GCF_027579735.1 Bombina bombina
GTAAAATCCCCCGCCAAACCAACTCCCCAAAATTAAAACCTAAGGCTCAAAAAAACCTAAGCTACCTATTGCCCCATAAAGGGGCATTTGTATGGGCATTGTTCTTAAAAGTGCATTCAGCTCTTTTACTGCCCTTAACTTTTACAAGCCCAAATCTTAACCCCCCCAAAAAAACAAAACAAAAAAACAACACTAACCCCAGAATATCTAGAAAAGCAGAAGCAAATACCCTCATACACGCTAGCAAAAAAAAAAAAAGGGAAAGCAGATAGAGCCGAGAATAGCTGGCTGTAATAGCAGGGTGAAACGGTAGGCTTATAAGGTACAGTTATACAAATAGGCAGGCAGGCAAAATGACATGTAGATAGGGAGTCCGGTGCATAGAGGAGAGTTAATGTGCAACATATGACAAACAGGGGTCATGGTAACACTTAAAACCAAGGACTCACTCCGAAAACCAGGCGAGCTCCTCAATCCTTCTGCCACATCCAATATCCCAAAAGTCACAATTAGGTCCATCTCGTAGGTCCATCTCCCAGAGCTCAGCCTCCTTCACAGAAAGCCACCAGCTCAGACCGCACGCTTCTCAAGGATCAGCAGTCACCAACCCAGCCCAGCTGTAGAGAGCCTCACTCCTACTGTTAATGTCACAGGTTCCTTCCGGTAGCGGATGCAAGCTCCTCCATGCTTGTAAAATGAATATCAGAAAAAAGGGGTTGCGACCAGGAAGGATAAAAACCGACTGCTACCGTATTTTATTTGATGTATTTTTGAATAATTTGAAGGTTTTTATCCTTCCTGGTCGCAACCCCTTTTTTTCCTGATACCCAGAATATCTACTCACGGTTCCTGAAGTCCGGACATCCATCCCCATCCAGGGGGCGAGAAGTCTTCATCCAGGCGGCGAGAAGTTTTTATCCAGGTGGCGACATCTTCATCCATCTCAGGGGCGCCTAGTATCTTCATACTGGCAGTGCGGAGCTATCCAGGACCGACAATGACATCCTGCGCAGAGCGTCCTCTTCATACGATCACCGTCGTACACTGTAGTTGAATGCAAGGTACCCGTTTAAAAATGGCGTACCTTGCGTTCCTATTGGGGGATTTGATTCTTCAAATTCAAATCAGCCAATAGGATGAGAGCTACTGAAATCCTATTGGCTGTTCAAATCAGATGTCGCCGCCTGGATAAAGACTTCTCGCCGCCTGGATGGAGATCGATGTCCGGACTTCAGGAACCGTGAGTAGATATTCTGGGGATAGTGTTAGTTTTTTTTTTTTTTTTTTTTAGGTGTTTTTTTGTTTTGTTTTTAAGATTAGGGTTTTGGGCTTGTAAAAGAGCTGAATGCCCTTTTAAAAGGGCAGTAAAAGAGCTGAATGCCTTTTTAAAGGGCAGTAAAAGAGCTGAATGCCATTTTAAGGGCAATGCCCATACAAATGCCCCTTTAGGGGCAATGGGTAGCTTAGGGTTTTTTTAGACTTAGCTTTTTTATTTTGGGGGGGTTTACTGTTGGGGGGACTTTGTATTTTTTTTCTAGGTAAAAGAGCTGTTTAGGGGGCGTTTTTTTTTATAGGGCTATTAGATAAGGTGTAATTGTTTTTATTTTTGATAATTTCGTTTTTTATTTTTGTAATTTAGTGTTTATTATTTTTGTAATGTTAGATTTTTTTTTTTCGTAGTATTAGGTTTTTTAAATTTGTAATTTAGGTTTTTTAATTGGTAGTTTTTTATTTTATTAGAATAGTAATGTTAGGTTAATTTATAGTTTAATGTTAGTTTTAATTTATTTTAAGATAGTTATATTGTAACTTTTAATTTAAAGTTAGGGGGTGTTTATTTAGTGTTGGCGATGTGGGTGGGCGGCGGATTAAGGGTTAATAAGTTTATTTAATAGTCGCGATATGGGTGGGCGGCAGATTAGGGGTTAATAGGTTTAATATAGTGTTTGCGATGCGGGAGGGTGGAGGTTTAGGGTTTAATAAGTAGTTTATGGGTGTTATTGTACTTTGTAACATTTTAGTTATGAGTTTTGTGAAACATTTTTATTTTGCAAAATCCATAACTACTGGTCTCAGATGGCGGAATGGATCGTGTGAGTATAGGCTGCAACGCAAGCATTTATCTGGACCGCACAACCTGTAATACGGCACTATGGAAAATCCCTCACTCAAACATAATTTTTTTCAGTGCATAATGGACGTTGTGTTACAGGCTAAAATGCTTGTGGTATAGCTATACCACCGCAACTCGTAATATGCGTTACCAGCCATTCCACGTGCAATGGCCAAGTTTTCAGCGGTATAGCCATACCGCACCGTAATGCAAAGCTCGTAATCTAGGCCTATGTGAGGTGTTTGCAATAAAGTTTGCAAAAAGCTATACATATAGTGCTTGTTCACTTTTGAGCCTACCTCAGTATGCTCTCATGGAAATGAGCTATGTTTTAACAAAGGGTACCAAGATAAATTGCAAATGCGTTTTTCTTTAAATTGTACACTCTGAATCATGAATGTTTCATTTTGACATCCTTTTCTCTTTTAAACCGATTCAGAATAAAACAAAAACTGAAATGTCCCTTTAAATTACTTCCCAATGAACATTGAAAAGGGACATTTCAGCAAAAATTGAAATGCGCATGGGTGCATTTCAGTTTTGTATGCAAGCATTTTTGCAAAAGACATATGTTAGCAAAAATCCTTTTAGTAAATGCTATAGCTGTTTCAAGATTCTACTTAAGTATGATCCGTGCACTAGCATTTTAAACATAGCACTTGCTTAGAGAGCCTAAGGTGCTTGTATTATCTGGTAATGACTTAATTTGCGTTGGATTCTTATTGGTGCGCAAAATACCCCTTGCAATAAACACCTATCTGCTCCCAAAAACAGATGGAAAAAAGGACATAAAAAATGTTATAGTTTGGTGTGAGTGCACTGTCAGCAACAGGGGGTTACTACGTAACTAGAAAAGGTAAGTATTTAACTAGAATCAAAATGCAAAGTCAATCCATCAAACAATAATTAAAATATTAACATTTATTATACTAAACACAAATTATTCAATCATACAAATATCTGACCGGTCAAATTGTATATATTTAAAACTTCACATGAAGATAAGAAAATTCATAATTGCATTTACAAATTATGAATTTGCTTATCTTCATGTGAAGTTTTAAATATATACAATTTGACCAGTCAGATATTTGTATGATTGAATAATTTGTGTTTAGTATAATAAATGTTTATATTTTAATTATTGTTTGATGGATTGACTTTGCATTTTGATTCTAGTTAAATACTTACCTTTTCTAGTTATGTAGTAACCCCCTGTTGCTGACAGCGCACTCACACCAAACTATAACATTTTTTAATGACTTAATTTGCGCCATTGCTGACATGATACCAGCCCCACTTTCTCTCTGAGCAGCTGTATTTAAAATGCTGGTGCACAGAGAATATCTAGGTATGCTTCATATGCAATTGCAGTGAAAAATGCCAACACTAAAACAGCAATAACTTTAAATAGATGCATTTTTGCCAATACATTTATATTGCAAATATGTTTCAATCCAAAGATGTTAACTGTACGTGCGTTTCAATTTTGACCGGAATGTCCCTTTAAAGTGATGATGGGTAACTTTTCCCTTTGTATAAACAGATCCGGAATGTTAGTGATAGTTTAGATGGAGTTTAAATAATCAGTTGTAATGAAAATGTGCTATAACTTACTCTTTAATGTAGCATTGAAATTCAAATACTCTGCACTCCGGCCACCAACTTTAAAAATAATTTTATTGGGAGCTGACGGTTTGTTCTGTTCTCCAATCATCGCACTAGCCATGTGGCACTCACACAATTTTTTTGTAGCTGGAGTGCTGATTGGAGAACAGCTCAAACGGTCGGAGCGAGGGGAATTTCAGCGCTATATTAATAAGTAAAGTTATAGCGCATCATCATTACAACTGATTAATTAAACTCCATTTAAAATATCACTAACATTCCAGATCTGTTAATACAAAGGGGAAAGTCTACCATCACTTTAAAAGGGACAGTAAAGTCAAAATTAAACTTTAATGATTTGGACAGAGCATGTAGTTATAAAAAGGTTTTCAATTTACTTCTATTAAAAACTGTTTTGTTTTCTTGGAGTTCTTTGTTGAAGAGTAAACACATATGAGCTCATAAGGCTTCAGGGGCATGCACGTGTGTTTAGCTGTCTATGGCAGCAGTATTTGTAATTTTTTATGTTGCAAATACTACTTCCATAGATTGCTAAAGATACGTGCACTCTTCTGAAGTCCTATGAGCCCAACTTGGTTTACTCTTCAACAAAAAATACCAACAGAACAAAGCAAATTTGGTAATAGAAGTAAATTGTTTAAAATTGCATGCTCCCTCAAGACCATGACATTTTCTGTCTGTCCCTACACTTGTATATACACAATGTATGTGACTAAAACCTTATCTTGTAGTTAATGCCATTCATTAATATAACAACAAATATCTTAACCAATAGTGAAATACAAGACAAAATTCAATAAGAGATTTTTGTAGCTTTAATGGCATCTCCATATTCTCTGGTTTCCCCAGTTCTATGTTATTCTATTAATCTGATTTGTTTTAACTAAATGTAGCCACCAATCCGCAAGCGCTACCCAGGTGCTGAACCAAAAATGGGCCGGCTCCTAACCTTTACATTCCTGCTTTTTCAAATAAAGATAGCAAGAGAACAAAGAAAAAATTATAGTAGGAGTAAATTAGAAAGTTGCTTAAAATTGCATGCTCTGGCTGGTTCCGGAGGAGGAGCTTAACGCAGGTGCTGTGCGTTCTGCACTCTAGTCCTACTGCTGCTGGCGGAGTTCTCCCGCGCCGAGCCTGGATTCTGGGCTAGCTTACTGGACAGCCTTTATCACCGCTCTGCAGTGGAACAACAACCTACTGCAATGATATACTAACAGCTTGAAAGGATCTTTTATCTTTGCCGTCTCTATAAGTTATAACATCATATTGGGACGCTCTCTACAGAAACCCTGCATTTGTCTCTCCCTCCTCTCCCACCGGTGCTGCGTGAGAGGAGGTGAGCACCATATACATCCTTCTAACTTGTCCTGATCCTACTTCTATCTCCACACCTACCTGAAGGGTCGGAAAGGCTAGTATTACAAGCCGGGATTGATATCAGCCCTTTTACTACTTTTTGTTTCTCTCTCCCTATCTTTAGGAGACTGTCGCAATAATTCTCACCCTCCCCCCCTTCTTCAGCTGACCGGAGTACTAACGCAAGAGCTGGGAAAGGCTTACCTCTCACTCTGCAGTGATCTGATCCTGAGACGCCGTCCGGAGACTGCCTGGGGCTTTTTCCTTCTCCCCCCTTCCCCACCGGTGTTGCGTGGAAGGAGGGGAATACCTTGGCGTGCCTTCATCTCCTGGAATCATCTGCGGCTGACTCTCCCCCCTCTCCCACCGGTGCTGCGTGAGAGGGGGCGGGCACTGCCTTGAACCCGGCATAGCTGCAGAGAGACAAGATTCAGGCCCTACTTGCTCCACAGGGACTCCTACCCTTTTTTTCTCCCTATTCTCCCACATTGATGCTTACGGGAGAGGAGGTGGAAATATTCCAAACCGCATGGGAAGTCTGGATTGGTGCTACGGAGTGCGAGAGCTGACAATTAGAAAAGTTGTGCTCCTTCTTGCATCTTGCGGCAGACAGGCAACGGGAAAAGAGGTGAGTCGCATAGACTGTTTTCACAATTAAGTTGTACTGTAAGAGCGACCTCTCATAACAAAGCCTCTTGAAGCACACACAGAGAAGAAGCAGGACAGTGCTTAATAACAGAGAAAATATTTTCAATATAATTAACATTCCCTGAAAATACTAAGGGGTAACCTTCAGGAGGTGTAATCCGCCTTGTATTGGTCAAAATAATATCCACAAAGGAATATAAAAGAGGAGAATAGGAGGAGAGAAGGGGAGAAAGGAAGAAAAAAAATCAAGAAAGACCACTGAGAGGGGCTAGGGAAGGCTAGAGAAGAGGAAGGGGAGAGAGAAGAGAAACATTGTAACACAAAAAAGTAGTGTTATGTGGCAAAAATCTGTCTTCTCAACAATATGTGGACACTGGGTATAAATTTGGAAGCCTGACATCTTTTTTCTTGCTCTTAACTGTAAATTTTCCATGTTTATGTGCCTGTTAATAGGAATTATATATATCTATCTGGTTCCCTTCTGGTAGAACAAAATAATTGATATTAGTGTGTATAAGTATCTAATTAAAGCTCTTAAGGAAGGAGACTGGGGAAATAGAAGCTGGTGGCTTCCAGCAAATCACGTTTCTATATAAAAAAAGAGAAAAAAGTGCAAGGGTATATATTTTTTTTTTTTTTTTTTTCTTATTTACTACATTTTTGTATAATATACTGGTGGTTCCCCCACCTAGGCAAATAAGGGGAAGAAACACAGTCTAGAGGAATGTGACTTAAACATATAAACAGTCAAGGTAACTCTTAGCCCCTTTTTTTTCTAGGCTATCTGGATATACAACTATTTGTCTGTAAGATGTATTGCCTTCCTTCACACACAAATAACCTTAGAACTCTGCTGAAACCAGAATAATTTTCAGAACACCACTGAATTTTGTCCAATTAGGTTATTTATTTTGATTAGGCTGCATATTCTGTGTATTCTTCTTATCTATGCCCATGTTGTTGCTAGTATTCATTGTTGCTTCCTCATATACAGAATAGAGGTGGGCAAGGAAAATCATAGAATATATTTTTGACTTTCTCCCCCTGGTTAAAAATTAATATGTGAAGAAGTATTATTTCTATACAGTTCCTACTCATGGCTATCTCATAAATATAATTACAGAAGATATTCCTGAACTCTTGAAAACATACTGAATAAATCTACACCTATTAAATGGACTAACCTTAAAGGTCAGAGAACATTATAGAGAACAGAGACATTGTATATAGGACTCTGACCTAAATATATAAAATATTTAAATAGCTGAAACAATTTCCGTTTTTTTTGTCTATAGGCTATATCTATATATAGCTATATGTCAGAATATATCCCTCTTTTTTTATATAACACTAGAGTTTCACTTAAATCAGACCAATTAGATTACCTTTGTTGGTTTTATTAGTAATCTTTTGTTTGATACACTGCGATACAGATTTAGTGATACTTAAAAAGGCTTATTACCACTATTCTTGGTAAATCGACCTGACATAGTCTCATATTTATATTCTCCTCTGGTCCCGCATCCGTGGTTGGACCTTTTCACTTAACTAAGTATCACTAGTTTTTCCACTTCTTTTCTATTCTCTCAGGTGTGAGATCTTCCCTTTTTCCCCTTTTTTTTTTTTTTTTTTTTTTTCTCTCCCCCCACTTGACCGTCACTTACACACACCTATCCTCACTTGTCAATCTGAAGAGCATTCTCTTGCTCTCAATTTAAATTCACAATCACTCCTAGTATAGCACTAATCTTCACGTATTTCCGGCTTAATCACTCCTCTTTTTCTTTCGTAATTTTGCATTCACTGGCACATGGATAAATTTCTTCACGTTTCACCTAAGATTCCTTCTCCGGCCATGGCAGCGAGGCAGAGAGACAGAAAAACGAAAGGTAACCAAGAGACAGTCACGGACGTGCAACCAGCTGTATTAAATATGCCAGTGGTACAAGAACCTACTAACATTCATAGCCTTGTTGCCAGTATATCTGATGCGCTCTCTCCCAAATTTGAGGCTCTTAGAGCTGAAATCAAACAAGATTTCTGCTCTTTAACGCAGGAAGTCCGTCAATTCTCTAGCAGGTTGCAGGAAGCTGAGCAGAGAGTCTCAGACCTGGAGGATCTAACAATAGTACATAGTTCTAACCTGGAAGTTGTGAACACTAATTTACTAAAAATACAAAATAGGCTAGAGGACCTAGAGAATCGCTCTAGGAGAAACAATATAAGAATCATAGGTCTTCCAGAAGAACAGCAATATGATAACCTTGTTAAATTTGTATCAGAAACTCTGCCAAAAATTCTAAAGCTACCATCTACTCTATATCCCATTCCAGTGGAGAGAGCGCACAGGCTAGGCTCACTACATGTAGAAAACAATGCTAGAACTAAGCCTAGACCTGTTATAGCTAAATTGTTAAAACTTCCAAGACAAACTTACTTTATTTCAGCACTATCGTAAACAACAGCCAGTTAAAATTGGAGGTATTACAATCCTTATGTTCCAGGACTTTTCTGCTGATACTGCAGCAAAAAGAAGGGAGCTTGCTCCCATTTGTACTAAGCTTATACAAAAAGGATACCAGGCAACAATAATATTCCCTTATAAATTAAAGGTCAAAGTCAATGACACTGTCCACCTCTTTGAAGAGGCTCACTTAGCTGAGAGCTTCTACAAAACATTGGATTCCCTGGTTCGATGATAACAGGGTTAAATATTCAGGCCTTAGTTATGGCACAATATGTGGGTTTTCTGCTTTATTTTCAAGGTAGAAAGGTTTTTGTTTAGACATGGGGTTCAGCGCCTAACTTTCCCCGGTGCGGAGAGGGTTTACTGTTGTATATACATAAAAAAGAGGAAAGGAAACTTCCTTTTTAATTTTTTAAGATGGGTCTTTTCCTTTTTTTTTTTTTTTTTTTTATTACCTTCTTATGTTCTCTATCTTCTTACACATAAATGAGTACACACAGAGATAAATGTAAAATAGTGTCATGGAACGTAGGTGGCATAGCTACTCCTATCAAGAGAAAGGCAATCCTTACTCAGCTTCGAAAAATCCAGACTGATATTGGTTTCATTCAAGAAACCCATTTATCCGCAGAAGAATCTTTAAAACTTAAGACGGCTTGGGTAAAGGAAATATATTTTGCACCTGGTGTTAAGAGAAAGAGAGGGGTAGCAATATTAATTGGGAAAAAAATTAACGCTGAAGTAATACACGTTGAGGCTGACCCAGGGGGGAGATATGTCATGCTGAAGGTGAAGATCTCTCAGAAGATGTATACACTGCAATACATATGGCCCTAATATATTTGATCCAAATTACTGGATATCTCTTCAGTCTAAACTTCTAGCGTATACGGAAGGGTGTCTGGTTTTGGGTGGAGATTTCAATATGGCACCACAAAGCCCAATTGATAGGTTAAGACGAGATGCCAAACAGTTGAAACAAAAAAAAGATAATCTCGAATGTAAGATGTTAAAAAGAATCATGCAAAACCTAGCGCTACGGGACGTTTGGAGACATCAAAATCCCTCTATCCAGAGCTTCACTTGTCTTTCGAAGGCGCATAAAACACTCTCTAGAATTGATATATTTTTAATAGATGAGCGTATGTTAATGAATGGAGTAAAATCAGACATACTATCAATTCTTCTTTCAGATCATGCACCAGTTGTGCTTGAGTTCCAGCTCACACATCTACGCCCTGTACCATCGCGCTTTTTCTTTCCTTATTATCTGATGTCAGAGATAAAGTTTAAGAATTGGCTTGTAAACAAATATAAGGAATATGTTCATTTTAATAAAGAATTTTTGAACCGCCCTGAATTATTCTGGGATGCTGCGAAGGCAGTAATGAGAGGAGAAATTCTGTCATATAGCATCGCCTTACAAAAGAAAATTAGATCTAGAGAAAGAGAGTCATGTCAATGTTTGACCAATACTTATAACCAGTATCTGCTAGATAAAACACCATTAAACTGGGCGAAATATGTCAAGGCAAAAAACGAAAGACATACCTTTGTTCTGCTACAAGAAACACAAAGAGAACTAAGATTGGAGGCCAAGTTACACAGATATGGGAACAAATCGGGCAAAATGTTGGCCAAATTAATTAAAAACGAGAAAAAACAACCTGTAATAGACAAATTGCATGATAGAGGGATTCAGATTTCAAAATCGGATGACATATTAAATACATTCTATGAATATTATCAGGAGTTGTATTCATTTAAAACAAGTGACTCACAGAAATCACTGGATTTCTGGAGGGATATTAAACATCCTACAATTACACTAGAAATGTTCAATAGTTTAAATGCTCCTATTTCCATAGAAGAAATAGAGAAAATAATATTTCAACTTTCCTTAAATAAAGCAGCAGGTCCAGATGGTCTCCCCAGTGAATTCTACAAAATCCTGTCTAGTGAAGCTACTCCACATCTGTGTACTCTTTTTAATAGTTTTTTTGTAAAGGGCAATTTGATTCCTCCTTCATTTTCTAGTTCATATACAACGTTGATATTAAAGAGTGGAAAGGACCCTAATTGTAAAGAGTCTTATAGACCAATCGCTCTGTTAAACTCCGACTATAAAATCCTCACTGCAATTTTAGCTTCTAGACTTCAAGGGACCCTCTCAGAAATCATACACACGGATCAATCAGGTTTTCTAAATAACCGTAACTCAGCTGCAAAAATCAGAGAAGCATTATTAGTGACAGAATATTTCGAGGTTATGTCTAACTCAGGTAGTGGAGGGGGGGACACCCCGGACCTTGCCATTATCTCCATCGATGCTGAAAAGGCCTTCGACTCAATATTCTATGAACATATTAAAACATCACTAAGGCATTTTGGTATCGGGGGCAATTTTCTTGAATTTATCGGTAATTTATATAGACAGCCATTTACAAAATTGATAGTAAATAATACCATCTCCTCTCCTATCTTGTTAGGCAGGGGGACAAGGCAGGGATGCCCTCTTTCCCCGCTTTTATTCAATATCTCTATTGAGCCTCTAGCAATTAAAATTCGCCACCTTTTAGATGGTATAAAAATTCGTAACACTGAAATAAAAATTGGCCTCTATGCAGATGACCTGCTGCAACACTAAACTGAATCTACCAAAACTTTTTCAGATACTGGAACAATTTGGTTCATTCTCTGGATATAAAGTAAATATGTCTAAATCAGAGATATTTTGGCTAAGGAAAAATAACACCTCTATATTGAAAACCCCCTTTCATCAAGTAACAGACTCCTTTAAATATTTAGGGATTCACATCCCGATAAAAACTTCGGATCTATATGCTCTGAATATCCCCCCGGTAGTAAAAACGATCAAGGAAAAGCTTTTGTTATGGCAAAAACTCCCTCTATTACTCTCTGGAAGAATAGCTCTTTTTAAGATGGCTCTTCTCCCAAAGCTTCTGTATATACTTCAAAACACACCAATAATCCTTTTAGGAAAGGAAATTCGATCGATTAATACCTCTCTTACTCAGTTCCTATGGCAAAACAAAAGGTCAAAGATCTCTCTCATGAAACTCTCGATACCAAGAGACAGCGGAGGACTTGCTCTGCCCAACATCAGGTTTTATAATCTTTCTTCTCTAGCCCGAAATGTGGTAGATTGGATTTCATCTAATAATTATGTTTTAAACAATGATCTTGAGTCTAGTGTTTGTCATCCGTACTCTCTAGCTGCGTTGATACACTTAGAACCTAAAGAAATCCCAACAGAAATTAAAAAATTTAAAACCATTCTTAATCCACTCAAAGCTTGGCATAAAATAGCGTCTTTTTTATCAATAAATAATAGAGCTTCTTATATCTTACCTATAATAGGTAATCCCACTTTTCAAGCAGGCGTGAACTCGGAAGTTTTTAGGAAATGGCATACTGCTGGACTAACAAAGGTATCTCAAATCATAGACAAAGAAGGGAAATGTATTAAAACATTTCAGCAATTAAAAATGGATTTTGACTTGTCCAACAAGGACTTTTTTGCATATTTGCAATTAAGACATTTTGCTCAAGACCTAGCTAGAAACGTGGGCTGGGATTGGGGACTGGGTGTACTGGATAAGTGGTTGGTTCTAACAAGGAATGGCCATATGTCGATTGCGCCGTGTTATCATCTTCTGAGTACAAACAAAGGAGCTTCAGTATTGGTAAATATGGCCGCTTACTGGAATGTATTAATCCCACAGAGCAACATCGAAATAGATACTATTCAACTATCTATTAAAAAAATTGCTCAAGTGACACTATCTGCAACTTGGAGGGAGGCACATGTTAAACTCCTACATGGGGCATATTTTACCCCTAAAAGAGGTTTTAAGTGTACCAATGTGGGATTTAATAAGTGTCCTAAATGCTCACTTCAGGCAGCCGATCTTATCCATATGTTTTGGCACTGTCCCAAGATCAAAAATCTATGGGCTAAGGTTGAATACTGGCTTAAAAATGTGCTAAAGATAGCAAGTCTATCACTAACATTGTATCAGATAATATTTTGTCTTAAGAAAGACCATGGCAGGCAAAACAATGAAAGAATAGTAATCTCCACCATCCTCGCTACTAGATACCTAATCTGTAAAAAGTGGAAAAACCGTGCAATTCCAAGCATCTCCGAGATTAAAAATTGCATGAAAAAGCAATGCATTTTAGAACAGAGAGGTGCGGATATAAATAATGATCAAGACATCAAAAGATTTTTTGACAAATGGGCAGTTTTTCTAAGAATATTTTCTGTGTCAGAAATTAATTATATAATTTTTCCTTTTAGGAATACAGAAAGTGTTTTACTAGGGAATTGGTAAACATTAAGAGAGAGGTAGCACCAAAACTGGCTCTTTCTCCTCTTTTTCCTTTTTTTTTTTTTTCTTTTCTCTTTTTTTTTTTTTTTTTTTCCTCTTCATTTTTTTTTTATTAGCAATGCTACTATTTTCTATGTGGTTTCTAACTAGCTGGACTGCCTCTTCGCACGGGGGGGGGGGAGGGGGGGGTGAAAATTAAAAACCCCAAGTAATGTCAATGAATAAGCTGATTATATTACATCAATATGTAGACTAGTTAAAGTATATATGTGTATACATAGTCGAATATAGTATTATATGAATAATTCTATGTACACTCATGGACTATATTTTGTGTTCAATGATGTTTATATTTGTTCTTGACATTGTTTTGGATTATAAATAAAAGTTTAAAAAAAAAAATTGCATGCTCTGACTCATGAAAGAAAGAAGAAGAAAACAAAAAAAAACAAAAGGGTTTTGTAACATAGTAACATAGTAGATAAGGTTGAAAAAAGACTGAAGTCCATCGAGTTCAACCTATACAAATCTAAAATACTTTCAAAACGCTCCAGTTAAGCTTATTAAAATGTGACCCATTTAATACTAGCAATCATATCCATGAATTTTGTTTATATACAGAAATTTATCCAGACTATTTTTAAATGTATCTATGGTATTGGCATTCACTACCTCCTTTGGTAATGAGTTCCACAATTTTATTGCTCTTACAGTGAAAAAACGTTTCCGTTGCAGGAGATTAAATCTCCTTTCCTCCAACTTTAAATTATGACCTCTTGTCAGAAACAATTTTCTTGGAATAAACAGAGCTTCTGCCATCTCTGTATATGGGCCTTGAATATATTTATATAAAGTAATCATGTCACCTCTCAAGCGCCTTTTTTCTAAAGAAAACAGACCCAGCTTGGCTAGCCTCTCCTCATAGGTTAATTTCTCCAATCCCCTTATTAGCTTTGTGGCCCTTCTCTGAACTTGTTCTAGTTCTGCAATATCTTTTTTAGCAATCGGTCCCCAGAACTGCACTCCAAACTCAAGGTGAGGTCTTACCAGGGCTTTATATAATGACAGAATTATGCTTTCCTCCCTTGAATCAATGCCTCTTAATACATGCTAGTATCTTATTAGCCTTTGAAGCCGCTGCCCTGAATTGTGCACCCATCTTTAGCTTGTTATCTATTACTACTCCCAAATCCCTTTCCTCCTGTGTTTGGCTAAGTCTTGTCCCATTTAAAAAATACGTAGCCTGCTTATTTTTACTTCCAAAATGTAGAACCTTGCATTTTTCCGTATTAAATCTCATTTTCCATTCACTTGCCCATAGTTCTAATTTTAGCAAATCCCTTTGTAAAGAGAGTTCGTCCTGCTCTGACCTAATGACCTTACTTAACTTAGTATCATCTGCAAAAATAGAGATGTCGCTATTTAATCCTTGCTCCAAGTCATTTATAAAAATATTAAAAAGAACAGGGCCCAGTACTGATCCCTGGGGGACGCCACTGATTACCTTTGTCCAATCTGAGTATGATCCATTTACTACTACTCGTTGCTCCCTATCTTTTATCCAGTTATTTATCCATGAGCTAACATTTTCAGCTATTCCCAGTCCCTTAATTTTGTGCATTAATCTCTCATGTGGCACTGTATCAAATGCCTTTGCAAAATCTAAGTATATCACATCAACTGATTCCCCTTTATCTATATTTTTACTTACTTCCTCGTAGCATCTAATTAGATTAGTTTGACATCATCTATTTCTCCTAAAGCCATGCTGATTAGAACTTGTGTCCCTTTAAATACAGCTGTTATTGTAGATATGTCCATGCATGAGCTAATGTTTCACCATGTTTATTATAAGAATAATTATTTTGTTTATATAATCTAATTAAAAGGTTTCTAAGATTTAGATATCAGACCTGCTAAATTTTGCTTCATCGGATGTGTGTCTTATAAAAGACAATTCAAAATTAAACTTTCTTGGTTCAGATAAATATCTCTATGTACAAAGATACCAGACAGTGGACATAACATGAGCAAATACTTGTTCAGCCCAGCCAGTGGCGACTCTAGGAACAATATAAAGGGGGGGCACATAAGATACCACAGTTAAAAACGGGGGGGGGGGGGGACACTAATAGTTTTCACCACTAAATCATACGACTGAAAATAAACTAAATAAATACATATAAATAAGATTCCAAAATACCAGAGTAATGCGTTATGCAATGATACCTTTTTACTGTACTAACCTAATACTTCAAAGACAAGCTGTCAAGATTTTTCCTTTATTCCTCAGGTATTGTTTCAGACAACAGATACATACATAAATACACACACACATACAAAACACACACATATATACTTTAACATACACATACCTACACAGTTACACACGCACACACACAAATACATACAGACACATAAATACACACACATACACACACAGTCACTAACACATACATACACAGACACACTCACATACATACACAGACACATACATACACAGACAAACATACATACATACATAGACACATACATACATAAAGATCACAACAAAACAATTACAACAGTCCGTATTTTTTTCATGAGAAGATAAAACAGATAAAAATGGAAAAGGAAAGCAAGTTTTAAAAATACAACTGTAATGCATCTTATATCTTCCTTTATAACATAATATGCATGGCGATATATGCATTAAAATACATAAAAAATAGACATATACACACATACACACACATATATACATACAAACACACACATACACACACACATATACATACAAACACATACACATACACACACACACACATATATATATACATACACATACATACATACACATACACTGATTTTCATATGCTTGTCACTGTTAACAAGTGGAAGTGTGAGACTCTTTAGGTTAGTCTCACAATAAAAGCAAACAGCTTTCACTTACAGAGGCTGTGTATTCACATGTTTAGACAGCTGCATCAAATACAGAACACAAAATATAAAAGATTCACAGATATTCATATAAGAATAAATGTAAAACTTTTAAAATATCTAGAAGTGGTCCCACAGTCAATTAGATCACATTTTATAATATTTTTTGGTATGCTGACACACTTGAGTAAAGTGCCAATGCCATGCATATCAAGGTGTTATTAGTGGTTGCTAATAAAAAAACATAACATATAAACATTTTGTGTTGCGTGTGCATAAACGTGTACAGTAATATTGATATTGTTTTACAAAACTGAAAATATTCCCATATATAAATTAACAGAATCTCGACAAAGGGATCAACATATCTTTAATATAAATAAAATAATTTGTTTACTGCAGTGTAGCCGCACAGATGATTGATAGCTGTCTCTGCATTGTTATTGATGATTCTAGTAATCATTCTGGTTCAACGGTTGTAAGACTTTTATTAAGCCAGGCACAGTGTTCACACTAACAGTGAGCCATGTCTAGTATTAATCATAATCAACCCTGTTGGAACTTACTGTGACAGTGAAGACTGAAGTGACATGTGACAGTGACTTACCATTACCCCCAGAATCAGATCTTCAAGTTGACTGACCTCGTTTTACTTTGCTGCCAGACTGCCAGTCCACTGAGTGCCAGACAGTCGGACAGACAGCTAGTGCCTGCTGGTGCTGATGCTCCTTCCCGTGCTCTCTGCTCACAGCACCACTGGCTGGCTCCTCCCTCTTCCTCTCCAGTCTCCTGTGGTCATGTTCCTTGTGCTGTGTAGGAACGACCTGGCTGCTGGAACTGGATGAGGAGGCAGAGCAAAAAGCACCAGCATGCATGGCGGGGTATTGAAGTGCCGTGGTGCTGCGTGCATGTAGAGGTGGTGGGTGGGGGCTACTTTAACTAGACACAATATTACTCTGACTCATTATCAAAATAAAAAATAACGGCCCCCAGAGTAAAACAATTTTAAAAATAATCTATCAGTTCACAGTACTCCAGCATTATGCAAGTGCCGGGGCTGGCGGCCAGGGGGGCAAGCCATATTCAAAGGGGGGCAAATGCCCCCCCTTGCCCGCCTGTAGCGACGCCACTGAGCACAGCCCTCTTCTCTTGCTCAACCAATGGCACAAGAGCAGCGCTTGTCAATCGTCCTAGATAAATGAGTCTGATGTTTGACATCCACAGGTTGAGGGCATGTTAAGACTGGTGCTCCTTAACTTTTACTTTGAACATTATTCTTTCCTATTTCAAGTAGTGTACCCACAAAGGGCCAGATTTCAAGTGAAGCACTATCTATCGCTCTCTCTTGTGCGAAAAACACTCCAGAAGTAAATTTTTAATGTGCAGGTTAACACGCCTATTACAAGTTGAAAGTAAAATGTTTTTGTGCGAAAGAAAACCAATGTGCGCTAACTTCAGGACTACGGATATTGCGTCAGTGCCACATTCTTCTCCCCATAAACTTTAATGGGGAGTGCAAACTGTAATGAAAAACTAACACGCATCGCTCTTGCACTAACCCGTAAGGAGTTAAACATCCAGCGCTAACCCGAATGTAGTTAACAATATTTTACATTCCAATGTAACATGGAAGAAAATTATATATATATATATATATATATATATATATATATATATATATATATATATATATATATATATCTCTATCTATATACATATCTCTATCTATATACACACACACACACACACACACATACACACCTTTCAAATGCATGCCCCCACCCAGAATTTTGTACCGCAGAGCTACCTTACTGAGGGATCAGCTAATAAAAACTGACCCCAGGAACTGTTACAGCAATGACACCTGGCTTAAAACTAAGAAATATTGTTTTAGGTGCCTGGGTTGCACCACCTGTGGAGGTCTCTCTACAGGTAGCTTCTTCATCCATCCGTATTCCACCAGAAAGTTTAAGATCAGACACAGGGTAACCTGTACCACAACATTCATTGTATACCTCCTGCATTGTGTGTGCGGGATGTTTTATGTAGGAAAAACGGTGAATGACTTAAGGACCAGAATGGCCAACCACCGGTCCGCGATTCGTGTAGCATTGGATAAAGGCACATCAGATCAGCCGGTGGCACGGCATTTTGTTGAAGCAGGACACAAGGTAACCAACCTTAAATACATCATTATCAACCACATCCACCCACTAAGCAGGGGGGTTGACAGGGCTAAAATTCTCTTACAAAGAGAGTCAAGATGGATTTTCAATCTTGGAACAATGACCACCCGGGGGCTCAATGTCCACCTTGACTGGCACTGCTGTTTATGGGGACAAGACTCTCTAATGAACCACCTCTCTATTTTCAAGACTGTTCCTGCCTTTGGTTCTATCGGACATTATCTAATCAAGTAAGGTAACCATATAAGGGACTGCCTCTAACTATGTGTTTACGTTCTCTTGGGTATTTTTCTTAAGTTATGTTTTTTGAAGTGTACTTTGTTCTTTGAAGTGTTTCAGGTTCGACCATGCTTGTGTGTTTTGCCTCTATGCCTCGCTACTTCTACCTGCATGAAATGACATATCATAAAGTACAGGTAATGAACTACTGGACAATTTGCGGAGCCCAGGTATAGAACTACCAATAGCGGTCTTCTTAAGTCCCCCCTTACTTAAGAAGACCGCTATTGGTAGTTCTATACCTGGGCTCCGCAAATTGTCCAGTAGTTCATTACCTGTACTTTATGATATGATATGGTTGAGGCTGTATATGGCTAAGTGTATTTATGCTGTGGGATTACGGTCACCCTGGTGATTAACGCTATCTGCATGATAATATACTACTGCTCGTTTGGTTGTTAACATTTTTGTATTTGTATATTGCTCCTAACAATCTGTTTTGCTTGTGTTTTTAACTTTCACTATGTTTTTAACATTCACTTGGTTTACACTACTGAGCTTCTGGTTGCTATGCCAATGGGGCTTGACCTTGTGTCATGTGACGTGGTTTTACTTCCGGGTGCCAGGGTGCATACCACACTGATTGTTTGCTGTGCAAGGGTATTTAAGGGGGGTGAATATACTGTTTCACACTATGCTGTTTTTTGAGAAAGGGGTAACACCCGAAACGTCAAAATAAATACTTTATCTTTTTGCAAGACCCTGTGAGTGACTTCCTATTTGCTGATTATATATATATATATATATATATATATATATATATATACACACACATGCACTCCACAGGACTTACTTGTTGATCCACTTTATACATTAAAGTGGATCAGCAAGTAAGTCCTGTGGAGTGCACTTTCTTCAGCCAATTTATACATATTGTTTGTGCACCCAAGGCAGTTGTATGTATATATATATATATATATATAAAAACGAAATTAAAGCAATTGGTGCCAAAAGCGGTTAAAAAGTGAATTTTATTTGTGTAGTCACACAATTAAAACATGGGGGTAATACAAAAAGCAAACAATTAGGCAACAAAAATGAGCACAAAGTTGGTTGCTGACATGTTTATATATATACACACACACATACACACACACACAGGTGGCCCTCGGTTTACACCGGTTCAATTTGCGCCGTTTCAGAATAGCAACCTTTTTTTCAGTCATGTGACTGCTATTGAAAAGCTTTGGAAAGCAAAGTGCACTAATTAAAATAGCCAGTAGGTGGAGCTGCCCACTTGTTTTGCAGCAAAACTATGCAATTAAACAGCCTGAATTTGATCTGTGTACACAGAGCAGACATTAGCTATCGAGCAACAAGTTTTAGCAGCCACTTCCCTATTATCTTCCTGTCCAGCAGCTTGATGTGAGGGTGCCTAACTGCTTATTAATCACTGCAGATTGAAATGCATAGAATAGGTGCATACTCTATTATCTAACATGCTAACAATACAGAGAACTGATTGCAGAAAAATGCAAGTAAAAAAACATTTTTGCTAGTTTGATGATGATGCAGTCTGTTGTGTGATTATTTAAATAAGTCTTCATTTCAAAGCTTTAAAAATAATGTATTAGGTGTTACTTATGATAATTTTGAGAGGGGCCTGGAACCTAACCTCCTCACTTCCTATTGACTTACATTATAAACTGGTTTCAATTTACAATGGTTTCTATTTACAACCATTCCTCCTGGAACCTAACCCCGGCGTAAACTGAGGGCATATATATATATATACACACACACACATATACATACACATATATACACATACACACATTATAGCCCTTTCCATTCAGATACCTTGTCATATGCCATATACCTTTTAACACATAACTTATTTTTAATAATATTTCTATGAATAATTTTTATTAGTGTATATATGAGCGTAACGCTTTATTTTAAATGTATTTATGTTGTGTTTAATGCAACCTTTTTTAGCACTAACTCTTTACACAAAGTCTTCAGTTGCGCTAACCAGACAAATGAGTTTAGTTTGCTCTCATGCAGTTGTTTTTAGTTTCAACTTGCATCACGTGCTCAAGATATTTTAATATTGCTCTCGCGCTAACGTTATTGTGCCGCTTGTAACCTAGCTGAAAGTGCATTATGTTTCAATACAAAATAAATATTATGGAACCTCTCTATCATTCTAAAATAAAGTAAAATAGTGGTTACCAGCTTTGCAGGGGCAATGAGTGTAATATTTAATCACACATATCAAACCTGGATAATTTTAGTTCTGACATGTCTATTAATTAAACTAAGACCAGATGAATAAACAAACAGTTTATAAAAAGTCTTATGATTTGAATAGAACATATAATTATAGCTTTCCAATTTACTTATATTGTCAAATTTGCTTCATTCTCTTGTTATCCTTTGTTGAATATATATATATATATTTATTTATTTTTTACTGGGAACGCACAGTTCCCATAGACCGCAATGTAAAGGCACTTTTCAGTTCTTTTTCACCACTCCCACCAACTTTAGACCCCAAAAATTGCCTAGCGCAGCTGTTTTTTTATTTAAATAAATAAAATAAAAAATTAGCTTTTTTAAAAAAAAAATTGGGGCACTTTTAGAAAATTAACTAAAGATCGGATCTCTGGGTAATTTTCTGAGAGCCAATTACTACCATGAGCTTGTGGTAGCAATAACCAGCCACTCGTAATGGCTGGTTAATTATTGCACAATAATTTAGCGCTTCACTTGAAATTTAGCCCTTACTGTTTTAATGTTACATTTAATTAGTGCCAGTTCTCAGGGGGTGTTGGGGTTTTAAGCACTCCTATTCATTATAAATTATGGGGTGAATTAGCAAGATTGTGACTTTGTTATATGTCCTGTAATTAACACTGAGCAAAGCAATGAGGTAAAGGAGGAGGCTTTTAAAAAAAGATAAATAAATATAAGTCAGGAATGGGTAGCAGAAGTTGGGGTCACCCCAGCATTGCACACACCCTTGACTTTTCTGTTTGTGGTCAACCTTTTGCACCCCCTTATGTTATGGTCTAGGTTAGCATTTGATAAAGAAAAATAAAAACACATTTTATTTACTTTATAGAAATGTTCAAACAGTGAAATGAATCCCAAGGTAAACATTCATCCTAATAATCAAATGTTTAAATTCCCAGTGCGAGGTCCCTCACAGGATTTTCTAAAGCGCAACTTGATTGTCATGTAGCTATATGAGTGCATCTTGATTGTCATGTAGCTATGTGTTTGTGGGCTTGAATTTATGATTGCACAATCACTCGTGCAGCCTCCTGTGGACAGGGCTGGTTAGTCACTCACTCCGGAGTCTGCAATGTTCACGCCTAGTGTTGTAGAGGTTAGGAAGAAGCAGTGTTCACTTGTGTGGCCGGACTGTTAGCCGATGAACATTTGGCAGATGGACATTTGGCAGACGGATAATAGTCTGACACACAAGTGGCTGTCAGATAACTGTCCAACCATGAGATGGGTAGATAGATTTGATAGATTAGATAGATAAAAAGATGCAATAGATATTTCGATAGATAGATTCAATAGATAGAGATATAAATAGATAGATAATTTCACAGACCGGGAATTACAAGACGTGCAGGCTGGAACCCATGGTTAGGTTCCCAGAGGTGGTTGCGGCTCCCGAGGCTCTGATTAGAACAGAGCACTCCGGAGCGTATCTGCACTCGGCCGAACTCGGAACATGCTTCGGCATACTGTCCGTTGGACAGAATGCTGTCGGCCAAATGTCCGTCGGCATTTTGTCAGAGCACCTTTCATTTGAGCCAGCAACTTCAATGGCCCTAACTGTGCCTTTACCCATAAATATTCACACTGCAACCTGACCATTTAAAATAAATATGAAATTTGGTCTATAGTTTGAAGACCATAGGAGCATCGTAGAAAGTAGCATATGGCTGGACAGTCCAGTCCTATATGAAAGTTTAACATTTAGTCTTGCTAAGGTGCATCCTCTTTATCAATGAAAATAATATACAACAAAATACAGTACATAAAAGCACATTAAAGTAATTTTTTTTTGCTGTATTTAAAAGAGTACATTGCATGTTTTTTGTTTGTTTGTTTTTTTAAACTAACACTTCTGTCCTGAGATATAAAACTCTTTTTGTTTTCATATTTGGAGGTGTGTCTCACCATTCACGAGTAACATTTTGGGAATTTTCCTTCTCAGCCAGGCCCTGATATTAAAATGTTCTCGAGCTTGGAGAGAAATTGCTGTTCAGACTTCACAGCACTGCAAGATCTCCCTTATCATGTCTTCTATATATGAAGGAGAGACAAGCCCAGTGCAATACAGCCCTGCATGATATGAGAGTTTAGTTACACTTTGTGCTTTGTATTTTAGATTTATTTACACTTTAGACTGGATCCTTTTAGTATTATTGGATTTAAACTTTGCACTTCTCATTTATATTTGAATACATTTTGATTTAGCTCTAGCAGCGATTTTACAAATTCTGATTATGTTTTGAAAGATTCTGTGTTACTTTAACAAAATAGGATCATACTTTGTATATTTCTGTGTAGCTTTTACCTTGAATTTGCTGCATTGCAAACAAACTGACAGCTTCAGTTCAGGAGGGACAGGGCAGTTCCCTCGGCATGTCTGAAGCTCTCTTACAAGTCTTGTGAAATTTTGTAAGCATTTTAACCCCTTGAGTGCTAATGATGGCTCTGAGCCATCACAAATGGTCTCAGTCAGGTGCTAATGACGGCTCAGAGCCGTCACTAGCACTCTCCCACTTTGAGGGAGATCTGGGGGCTCCCACCGGCTCCTACCCCGGAAATCTGGCCTGTATAGTGACAGGCATTGCCGGGGCTTCACGTTATGCGCGGTGATGTCACGCGCAATGACGTGATGATGTCACCGTGCAACTTTATTTAACATGAACAATGTTAAATATAGGAGCAGGGGGCATGCTGCTTAGAAGCCTGTATCTCAGGCATTTAAGCAGCTACAGACCCCCAAGACCCACAGTTGGAAAGGTAATCATCTAAATTTTCCAACAGTGTAAGCCTTGGGGATCTGAAAAAAAAAAAAAAAAAAATATTTAAAAAAATATAAAATAAAAAACTCCCTTAAACCTTAGCACCCAGGTGGGAAAGTGCTTAGCACTCAAAGGGTTAAACAAGCCCTGGTCTCACTGATTTATCTTTTTAGGTAATATATGCTAAAAATATAGACAAAGCAAATTACATTGTAGTTAAAACATTTCAGTTTAATTAGTAATTTATGCAAATAAAGCCTTTATATCAGCACATGGGATTCTCCAGTTACCTTATTATACTTGTTCTGTGTTCCAGAAAGCTTCATTACTTTCTATGGAAGGAATCTTCCATCTCTTTGGGATTTTCAGGTTCCTCCCCTTTTCTTAGAAAATTCAGTGAGTTCTGCCCCTGTAAAGTCTGCACTAGAGAATGTTTGATTATCTGTCCCAAATAAAGTAATAACGTTCCCTGGGAAACTGAAGCTGACAGTTTATCAGTTTTAATTTGAATAATAGACATGCAAAGTGCAATCTAATTTTGTAAAAGGAACACAAATATACAAAGTATGAGCTTAATTTGTTAAAGTTACACAGAAACTGTTGCATACAGAATAAAATACAAAATAGAAAAAGTGTAAAATTGAAATGTAATACAATTTAATCTGAAGTGTAAAGTGATATAAAATACAAAGTGTAAATGCAGCAGAACTGTAATGATGCAGTGCTTTACTGCACTGGACTTGTCTGCTTCACGTACAGAAATGAAGGGTATTTTCATTGATAAAAAAAACAACATAAAATTACGTATTTACAAAAATATTTACATCAGAAAATACATCAAAATAAATATACAAAGGATTTATAGATATATACTGTATATACAGGGAGTGCAGAATTATTAGGCAAATGAGTATTTTGACCACATCATCCTCTTTATGCATGTTGTCTTACTCCAAGCTGTATAGGCTCGAAAGCCTACTACCAATTAAGCATATTAGGTGATGTGCATCTCTGTAATGAGAAGGGGTGTGGTCTAATGACATCAACACCCTATATCAGGTGTGCATAATTATTAGGCAACTTCCTTTCCTTTGGCAAAATGGGTCAAAAGAAGGACTTGACAGGCTCAGAAAAGTAAAAAATAGTGAGATATCTTGCAGAGGGATGCAACACTCTTAAAATTGCAAAGCTTTTGAAGCGTGATCATCGAACAATCAAACGTTTCATTCAAAATAGTCAACAGGGTCGCAAGAAGCGTGTGGAAAAACCAAGGCGCAAAATAACTGCCCATGAACTGAGAAAAGTCAAGCGTTGTCAGGATAATGGTTACTTATTTCTCTGCACTGTCCCTTTAAAGCATCCTGCTCTCATTAACATCAACCTATTTAAGGCCCCTCCCAGCATTTTCACATTGCTTAGTATTGAAGTTTGTCTTAAACCTTAACCTGAGCCTGCTCTCTGTAAGATTTACCTTACTACTTCTGTTTGTTGGATTCCTCTACACCTGCTAGCTGGATTTTTGTTGTCATCCTCTCCTTCCTGCCTGCTTCTCCCTCAAGAAGATTCAGCTATTTCAAAAGCCTCATTCATACCTTTACCTCTAACTCAGTTTCCCCTGCAGCTCACCGGCCTTGGGATTCAATTTTCACTGAGCTTCACTTCCTCATGCTGTGACGTCATCAGCCAGCTGCTACTGAGCTTCCCTGCTCCCTCTGGCAAGTCGCCATTACAACCCGGTGTTTGCAACTATCATTATAACAGTCCTGTTAGGGGTAAGCCAGTCTCTGTATTTTACTTTGCTGCTATACTCTAAGATTAGTATCTCAGTTGCTGTTGTTATTTTTCTGTGACTTTTATTTTCATTCCCTCATATCCTGCTGTTTTACCATAACTCTGTACACAATAGCAATTGCTTATTTTTTTTCTATGATCATAGTACCATTTTTTCCTTGCTTATTTATTTTTTCCTTCATTAATGGTAAAATCTCAGGTTTATCTGAGCATATCCCTGCTGCATTTACTTTCTCACAGTGACTACCCAGACACATGTGGCAGCCATAGGGAATATGCTCAATTACTGCCTGTATATTAAAACATTGCAATAAGGAATAAGGTTTTACATAGCTGCCTAATTCCTAATCTTTGTTTTACCTTATCACTCTGTTGCAAACAACCATACAATTTTTATTGTTTTTTTCATTCCCAGCAGTTGTGGTCCAAATAACTAAGCTGCACACATTTTTTTCTTTCTTAGTTGTGCCTGACATAATACTAAGCCAAAACTATGGACCCAGCTGGAATGAACGCACATGTGCAAAATATCACACAGAGGGTTGATTTATTAACTGAAGCTGTTAATTCTCTGAAAACAGAAAATGATACTTTAAAAGCTTATATCAGGGATGTGGTTGATAAGAGAGTACCTATATTAGAACCACAGGTTAGTACACCAGAAAAATTTAGTGGTGAGAGATCTGAGTATAGAGATTTCAAGAATGCTTGTTTGCTTATGTTCTCCCTTAAACCTCATACCTATCCCACTGATAGAGCAAGGGTACTCACAGTTATATCCTATTTGAGAGGTGAGCCCCGCACATGGGCCAACACTTACTTCGAGAATAACGATGATATACTTAATTCGTTGGAAAGTTTTTTTTCTGCTATGGGTCAGCTATATGAGGATCCATATAAACAGCTTACTGCTGAAACTGCAATGCGAGGCTTGAAACAAAAGAAAAGAGTAGTTGAAGATTACATTGCCGAATTTAAAAAATGGGCGAAAGACACTCAATGGAATGACCTTTCACTGAGAAATCAGTTTAGATTAGGCCTTTCAGAAGGAATTAAGGATGAGTTGTCTAGATCTGAACTACCACATACTCTTGAGGCTTTAATGTCACTTAGCATAACTATAGACAGAAGACTGAGAGAGAGACAGCAGGAGAGATCATTTCATGAATATCCTGCAAAGAAACAAAATACACCCAGCCCCAGCAAATCAACTGCTGAACCTATGGATATAGGTTTTATAAAGGGACCATTAACCCCTGAGGAGAAGATCCGACGAAGGGTTAATAACCTCTGTTTATACTGTGCTTCAGACAAACACACTGTCAGGGACTGTCCTTCCCTCCTGAAACAAAACAAGGGTAAGATGTATAAAGAACCTTTTTGTTGTACCACTCAGGATCATGCTCTCCCTTACCTAAATTTATCTCTTCTTTTACAGTGGGAGTCACATCGAATCAACGCTCCCGCGATTATTGACTCAGGAGCTACAGCATCTTACATAGATACTGTATTCACTAAATTCAATAAAATTCCACTTGTGCAAAAAAGGTCTCCTGTGTTATTACGTGGAATAGATGGTAATCCAATCACATCAGGTCCAGTTAAATATCAAACAATACCCTTACTTGTTGTTACCCAAGACCACCATAGGGAGTATTTGTCATTTGATGTAATATCATCCCCTATTTCACCCATAGTTCTCGGTATAAACTGGCTCCGAATTCATAATCCTGAAGTAAATTGGTCTACCTCAACAGTCACATTTAATTCTACATTCTGCTCTACTACTTGTTTCCCAGCTACTATTTTGCAAACCACTGAATCCAATGAGACAATTCAAATTCCTGAGGTTTATAAGGATTATGCAGATGTATTCAGCAAAACCCAGTGCGACAATCTTCCTCCTCACAGGAAGTATGATTGTCCTATTGAGATCATACCTGGCTCTGAGATCCCCACGGGTCATATTTACCCACTCTCAAACCCAGAGTTAATACACCTTAAATCTTACTTAGATGAAAATCTAAAGAAAGGTTTCATCCGTCCCTCCACCTCTCCAGCTAGTGCTGGGATTTTTTTTGTTAAAAATAAGGATGGCTCATTAAGGCCAATCGTAGACTACAGACAACTAAATAAAATTACAGTAAAAAACAGATATCCTTTACCCCTCATCCCGGAGTTAATTGAAAGGTTGGAGGGAGCAAAATTTTTCACAAAATTGGACTTAAGAGGAGCCTATAATCTCATCCGAATTAGATCTGGAGATGAGTGGCTCACGGCGTTTCGAACAAGATACGGATTGTTCGAATACGTCGTGATGCCTTTTGGGCTCTGCAACGCGCCCGCAACTTTCCAGCACTTAATTAATGACATTTTTAGGGACATATTAGATGTCTTTATTGTCATCTATCTGGATGATATTTTAATTTATTCCAAGACCTATCAGGAACACATTTCCCATGTTAGACAAGTTTTATCAAGGCTCAGAGGTAACCACTTGTATGCTAAGGCTGAGAAATGCCTGTTCAATTCACCGACCATATCCTTTCTGGGATATGAAATTTCTCCTTCAGGTATCCATATGGAACAAAAAAAGGTTGATGCAGTTTTAAATTGGCCCATACCAACAACTAAACGTCAAGTTCAGTCCTTCATGGGTTTTGCGAATTTCTACCGCAAATTTATTAAAAATTTCTCCAAACTTGCTCTTCCTTTAACTGTTCTAACAAAAAATAATTCACATTTCACGTGGACTAAAGAAGCACAATCCGCTTTTGATTTGTTCAAACAAAAGTTCACTTCAGCACCAATACTCCGTTTTCCTGACCCTAATCTACAATTTGTTCTTGAGGTGGACGCCTCAAATTCTGCTATTGGCGCTGTTCTCTCTCAAAGAGAAAACCTGTCAAAACCTTTACATCCTGTGGCTTTTTACTCCAAGACTTTGAATAGTGCGGAACAAAACTATCCTATTGGTGACAAAGAACTCTTAGCCATAAAACTCTCCCTGGAACACTGGCGACACCTCCTTGAAGGTACTTCCATTCCTACACTCATCTATACAGATCATAGGAACCTGCAGTACTTGAAGGCCACTAGAACCTTGTCAGCAAGACAGGTTCGCTGGAATCTCTTTTTCTCTCGTTTTAATTTCCTCATCACATACCATCCTGCTGGAAAGAACCAAAAAGCCGACGCACTATCCCGGTTACCCACAAATCTTCCACATCAAACGACTGACCAATCCATCATACCAAAAGAAAACTTCATTTCTTTTACTCTTGAAGTCTCATCTAACCTTAAAAAGGAACAGTTGGCCGACTCTACAAAGCCATTACACCTTCTTCAACTTAATACTCAAGGACTTTATTCTCATGATTCAAAGATATATGTTCCACCTTCCCTCAGACTCATTCTCCTTCAATCTGTACATGATTCACCTCTAGCTGGTCATCCAGGTATCCATAAAACTCTGGATCTAGTAAAAAGAGATTACTGGTGGCCTCATATGGCAACTCAAGTTAAGGACTATATAAACTCTTGTCTTAATTGTACCATTTCAAAAAGGGATAAACACTCTCCCTATGGGTTGCTTTTGCCTTTGCCTACTCCAAAGAATCCATGGTCTGAGATTGCTTTAGACTTTATTGTAGATTTGCCAGTCTCTTCAAAGAATACCACCATCCTTGTCGTTGTAGATCTCTTCACGAAGATGTGCCATTTCATCCCCTTCTCCAAACTTCCTACCGCTTTGGAGACAGTACATTTGCTTCTAAAACATATTGTTAAGTATCATGGACTTCCCACTTCAATCCTCAGTGATCGTGGCAGTCAATTTTCTAGCAGACTATGGTACCATTTCTGTAAAACTTTATCTGTTGAGAGAAAGTTGACTACTGCTTACCACCCGCAATGTAATGGTCAAACTGAACGTTGTAACCAGTGGTTGGAACAATTTTTAAGACTCTTCTGTTCCTCTCAACAACATCTTTGGAGTGACTTCCTGCATTACGCTGAATTTTGTTACAACAACACTATTCATTCCACTACTGGTCAAACTCCCTTCTTCGCAAACTACGGTTTTCACCCCAAGTTTCACATCCTACCATCTTCTACTGTTCCAGTATCTAGTATATCAGATTTGTCTAATTCCATCTCTTCCAACTTTAAAACCATCGAGTCCAACATCATAGCAGCAAAACAACTCCAGAAACAGTATTATGATCGCCGCAGAACTCCACCTCCTGTCTACACCAAAGGTGATCTAGTCTGGCTATCCACCAAACACCTAAGTTTGAAAACCCCTTCGAAAAAACTTTCTCCTTTGTTCATTGGTCCATACCCTGTTGAACTTGTCATTAATGCCAATGCTGTCCGGCTTAAATTACCCGATAATTTAAGAGTTCATCCCACATTCCATGTATCCCTTCTCAAACCCTACAAGGATCTCAGGGATTTCTCTTTACAAACGTCTCTTCCACCTATTTCTCTCGACCCTGAAATGGAGTATGAAGTTCACTCAATCCTGGATTCCCGTTTCCGTAGGGGACGTATTGAATATCTTGTTCGTTGGAAGGGTTTCTCTACAGATGATGATTCCTGGGAACCAGCTACCAACATATCCGCTCCTCGTTTGATATCTCATTTCCACCAAAGACATCCGGATCGTCCTGGGCCTTGAGCCTCTGGAGTGGCTCCTTGGAGGGGGGATTCTGTCAGGATAATGGTTACTTATTTCTCTGCACTGTCCCTTTAAAGCATCCTGCTCTCATTAACATCAACCTATTTAAGGCCCCTCCCAGCATTTTCACATTGCTTAGTATTGAAGTTTGTCTTAAACCTTAACCTGAGCCTGCTCTCTGTAAGATTTACCTTACTACTTCTGTTTGTTGGATTCCTCTACACCTGCTAGCTGGATTTTTGTTGTCATCCTCTCCTTCCTGCCTGCTTCTCCCTCAAGAAGATTCAGCTATTTCAAAAGCCTCATTCATACCTTTACCTCTAACTCAGTTTCCCCTGCAGCTCACCGGCCTTGGGATTCAATTTTCACTGAGCTTCACTTCCTCATGCTGTGACGTCATCAGCCAGCTGCTACTGAGCTTCCCTGCTCCCTCTGGCAAGTCGCCATTACAACCCGGTGTTTGCAACTATCATTATAACAGTCCTGTTAGGGGTAAGCCAGTCTCTGTATTTTACTTTGCTGCTATACTCTAAGATTAGTATCTCAGTTGCTGTTGTTATTTTTCTGTGACTTTTATTT